>NW_020648415.1:3024797-3236193 GCF_003573695.1 Papaver somniferum
TTTTTTGCATTTTTCATTTTTTTTTTGCATTTTTCATTTTTTTTTTTGAGTACAAAAAATTACAAGACAAAAATTTACAAGGCCATAAGAGAAGAACTTTAAAAACTTGGATCTTCGCAACTTAAGATGTCTTGGTATCATGAATTCCAACAACTTATATCATTTGCTCTTACAACTTCTTGTAACTAAGTCTTCAACTTTGATTTTTGAATTATTCTTTTCTATTGTTGCTTCTAAACCTTAAACGTCTTCAACTTTCTTCATAGATTTTGATGTCGCTCTGTCTGTTGTTGATGATAAGTTTCTACTGAGAGAGAGTCCTACTCCAGTAACTATGATTACGTTATGAGGTTGCTTTGTCTTTCTGGCATTTCCTGGCCTACTTGCCTTTCCATCATGGATGGTTAGGTCCATCACGGTTACCCTCTAAAAGGAACAAGTTCTCTCCTGAATTTCAAAGATCTTAATGTCTTTTTCTCTAATGTCTCAATAAGTTGTTATCCCTAGCATTCCAATTTCTATCTTTTCGGTGAGAAACAGTATGTAAACTTAGCTAACCGGATACCATGTGACGCTAGAAGTTTCAAAAGTGCAACTAAAAAGTTTCTCCCATACCCCCAAACTTAAATCTAACATTGTCCTCAATGTTCTAAAGATAAAATTAAAAGCATATGAACAAGGAGAAATTGTTACAATTTGAAGCAAAAGAGTTAAGGAAATATATTACCGTGTTGCATGAGATTGGGTTACCTACCAAGAAGTGCTAAGTTTAAAGTCTTCAGCCAGACATCGGAAGGAATTAGTCACCTCATAGAATCATATAGAAGTAGCCGGAATAATTGTGGGTCATCTGGATCAAAAAGTGCTAACCACAAGAAGAGGAAACTGCAACAGACCAAGAAGATGCCGAACATACCCTTATTTAACTTTTTGTTTAAGACAACTATCTCTAGTTGTAGCTCAGGTTCAGGCTCTATAAAAGGATCTAAATAAAATGTTTTCATAGGCAGGACTTCCTCAAAAGAAGGATTCTTAAGATCAGGTTGTAGAGTCTGGAAATACTCAAGTAGGAACTTAGAAGCACATAACAATAACCTGAACAACTGCGGATCCTTAAAGTCAATTAGACTTGACTTACAAAACTGACCACAATGAAAGAGTTGGTCTTCCTTAAGCAAATGTGTCGACCCTATTCTCCTAAAGTAATTAGGTTTAGTCTCAAAACTTAATAACCGACACATCTTAAAATCAAATGTTCCTACAATTGGAAGAAAAGTATTTGGTGGGAAAACAAAGTCAGTCTTGGTATCATAGCCTGGGTTAACCACATCAACCAGAGGATGGGTTTCTAACAACTGAGCTTCTCTCTGGACATCATTAGGTTCAGGAAAAAGTGTACGAAGATAATCTTGTAAGATGGTTGAGGCACAAATGTCAAGTCCTACACGAGGGAACTTTCTAAGAGTTAGATCACACGGAGACTGATAATCAGCCCCAAACTTAGAGTTTTCTGTGTCTTTAGAAAGACTAGTCACAACTTCCCTAATTTCTAGGTCATCGGATTCCTGAAAATGGTCAATTGATTCTTCTAAGTCGGGTTCATCCTCACTCATTTCTACGAGTTCATTTTATTTTTCTAAATCTAGTGTTTCTAAATTTCTAGACTCTAAAACAATATTCTCAGAATAAACTCGTTCCTCAAAACTATCATCGGCTTCGTAGACAGGAAATATTACATCATCTAAAACGAGGGTATCTCTAGTCAAATCCTCGTCCTTTTGAATAGGTGAATAATTTTAAAAATTATTTGAATTTGAACTAGAAATAATATTATCATCGTAAAGCTTAATTGGAGTAACAGATTCCTGATCACTATGCCTACATATTTCATGTTCTTCATCGATACTATCCTCATCATAATCATCATTATAATAACATGAAAATGATCGAACCTCATCAAAACAAGTAGTGTTACCAATTCTAACCTCGTCATCTTGATTATGCAAATAACTATCCTCATTTTAAGGGTATTATTGGAAACACTATATTGGAAAGTAAGATTGTTTCGAGCAAGTCTTTCGTTCGTCTCAGCCATCAACTTGAAGGATTCCTCTATAGAAAGTTCTCTTTCGTCAAAAACTAAGTTATTCATTTCTGCTAACTTACGTGTTGACTCAGCTAATTTACGTGTTGACTCTAGTAAAGAGGAATTATCAGAAGGATCATAAAAATGACTACTTTTCAATAGTTTCATTACATCCTCCAAAGTTTGGAACTAGTGTTATAGTCTTCTTGCTCGTATGACCGGTGCGCATGTGGATAGTAATTGGGCTCACCATGGTATAACCCATAACCTTCAAAAGTTTCGCGTTCCCAATCACTATTCACACTATGGTCATAAAAAGGATAATGTTCAAGCTGCTCAGTCGGATACTCATTGTATTGGCTATTATAATACCATTTCGACATCCTAACTGCAAGGGAATTCTAAACAAATACAAAGAAGGCTGACTCGACCACAACAAGCCTATTTTATCTAGCAAACAAAAAGCATGATGGTTCCACTTAGATTGTTTCTAGACCAGCTTCTATTCTTTCGAAAAGGAATTCGTTACAATCTGAGCAAACCCCTCTGGAATCAATCCGAGTCAAAGTAAGCTGAATAGAGGCGAGGGAAGCTGCGTGGAGCTTTGATACCCAAGGCCTCACCGCATTACAAGGCGGCGCAGTCACGCATTCAACTCACAGAAACCATCATGAACTTCAAAGTATGCTTAAAAGAGTAACCAATATTTCTCTAATGACTTTCCTACTAAGCTCGTTACCCTATAGGTCTCGTTCTATTCCAAATTTTAAAGCTTAGGTTCGCGTTTGGTTTCGTTTTCCTAAGGCGGACAAGAAGAGAAAGGTGATGAAATCCGAACCCTTATCTTGTATGGCCAGGCCTTGCCCTTTACTAGGAAATTAAAACATCTGTATTCGATTCCTCAACATATATGCATACAAAATCATCCAGCAAACCCGCTGACAGGAGATTCGCGGGTGTTTAAAATTCTTACCTCCCGTTCCAAACGGGGGATGAACCGTTGAAGTCGACTCGGGCCACAACTCCAATGTTGTGTACGAACCCGAGGGGCCGAGGTGATATCGTAATCACCGTCCTTCTCTGCAAACAGTTTATTTAAAATTACCCTTCCGTAGGGTTTTAAAAAAAATAAAAATGTCCAATGTCCAAAAATAAAAAAGTCCAAAAATAAAATAAAAATTACAAAAATAAAAACCTACTTACAGTTTCTAAAAAAAAAATAAAAAAAATCTTTATATACAAAAATCTTCTTCTTCACTCTTCTTGAATTCTCCTTTTCTTTCCTTCTTTGGCTTAGCTTTTGTTTTCAACACTTTCTTCTCTTTCTTTAGCTTGGCTCCAAATCTGAAAACAAACAAGAAATACCAAAAGGCGTAAAAAAGAACAAAAAATAATAAAAATGAAACCTAAAAACAAATCTATAAACAAATCCGCGTCGGCGGCGCGAAAAATTGATGGGATCGGAAACCTACAATAAAATACTGCAAGTGCACAGTGTCTAACTAGTAGGACAATGGCAAGTACAGGTCGTTCCCACGAAGAGTATGAAAATACTACTACTAACTAATATGAAAAGTAACTAATCAAGATGATTTTTTAGCAATTTTTCAGAAATTTAGAAAATTTGAAATGACAATAATTCTAACGATAAACGATATGGGAATGGGTTTCTAAGGTTTTAGGTTTCCACCAATTAACTATGCAAACTCTACTAATGTTTAAAAATATAATTCCATGCTTATTCAAATACTGTTTCTCCGCTATAGTTTTCTTCGCTTCATGGGTAGTGATTCTAGAGCATTACCTATCTATCCTTGCATACCACGTCAAGGGATTTAACCGAAGCACGCAATATCAATTCAAAAGCATAAATAATCTAGAAAATCACATCAACAATAAAATACCAAGCCAAATGAAGAAAAACTACTAATCAATCAACTCATTATTAAGCATATAAATGTAGAGTTTTCATAATAAAATTGGGTTCTACCAAAACCCTAACATGAATTAGCTAGACATAGCTTTCTCAAAAGCCATAAAAGTATCTCAATAAAACTCTAGCTAATCAAAAGATAAAAATGAAATCAAAATTCTCAAACCCTAAGCATGGATGTATAGCCGCAGCCTCCAAAGAACTCCAAAACGGCCTCCGTCTGTAGCCTCTCTCCCCCCTCGTCTAAAACTCCTCAGCACCTTATATAGCCTCTCATGCACAAGAAATCTCTTCCATAACTACAAATATTTTTCATTACTCGGCATTAAGGAAAATATTATCGGGAATATCTTCTTACCTTTTAAACTTCCAAAACCAACAAGAACTCCTTCTTCTATGTTCTACACTTCCACACGTTTCTGAGTTGGCAAAGAAATATCTTTCAATCAATAGAATATATTCCAGAGAGTAAAATCTTCTCTCACAGTTCATGTATCTCCCATAATCAATTCCAGAATATCAAGTATTTATCACATGAAATCTTCTTGCATACCATTCCTGTTTTAATGCAACATGATATTCCCAATCAATTCCAGCGAAAAGATCCCAACAAATCAGCCCAGAAATCAACACAGAAAGTTACGCAATCTGGAACTATTTTCCCGCCAAAATGTATTCTTTAAACAGTGAAGAAGATGGTGATGATTGCCCCTTATCCAATGATAGGGTGCGGATAACACGTTTCTTTCGGGGTGCCCCGGACAACTTTTCGAGCCGAATTTCCACACATGTTTATTTCTCCAAAAATACCTACACATACACAAAAACACCATAATAAGTACAAAATCGAGTACCAACATGGAGATAATTGAGGACAACTTAGACACAAAAATGTGTCTATCAATGGTTCTTCTATATCTGTAGATGTCAGTATGGTATCAAAGTTGGGTATCTAGTTACATTTCCATATTCTTGTGTACCCCCCGTTTTTTATTTGTCAGAAAAATTATCCTTTATTATGCTTAAACCTTTTTTGATGTCGGTCTAAATTTATGATAAATGAGACGATCTAGTAGAATCAAATGGGTTTGAGTGCGGAAAATATTTTGCTTCCATCAGCTTGGCCCATAATTGATCTTTTTCCAAAACTAGTCTAGCTACTTGCTAATTTTGTTAGAAAGGCTATATAGAATTGATGGTTTTTTTTAATTCATAATCCTCCTTTAGATATTGGAGTGCAGACCCTTTTTCATGCTATGATAGATCCCCATTTACCTTTTGAACCGTATTTATCCCACCAAAAATCCCTATGAATTCGATCAAGTTGGTCTAGCGTAGTCTTGGGGAGGACAAGACATTGAATTGGGTAGGTTGGGAAAGATTGGAGAATTTACTGAATAAGGACTGTATAACCTTCCAGGGACAGAAGTTTCTTTTCAACCTTGTAAAGCAGAATAATATATTTATAGAAGAGACTCGAATTTATTTTATTTTTATTTTTTCAAAATAATGGTGTGTCTATAGATATCTATCTTTTTTCGTCATTAATGGGACTTTTAGAGTTTTTGATATAATTTTTCCATGCTTCGATGTATCCTGGGACTAAAATAAATCCCAAAATTTTGTAGACTCATCATTTGTCTCGGTAATATTTCCAAAGTTGGATAGAATATCAAGCATATTTTTTTCCTCGTCAACAAAGAATAAATGGAAAATATTCGGAGCGTGCTGATTTATTTTTAGGCATGATATCTTTTTTTCCTCTAAAATATCATTGTTTAGGAGTATGGATAATAGTTTCATGCATTTGAGGAATAAATAAGGATATAGTGGATCCTCTTGTGGAATTCATCAAGAAGTATGAAATTTTGGGCCCAAAGAGCCACTCAGAAGGATTTAAAAGGATGTTGTAGAAATGCGTTGCATTTATAAAATTAACCCACGAATCACTAAACCCAAAGGAGAGTAAAGCTTGTTTTAGAAAAGGGATCTACTCTATCAAAAGCTTTTGAGAGATCTAATTTTAAGGCCATGAATCCCTTTTTAGCTCTAGAAATTTTCATATAGTGATTAAGCTCATGACCTGTGATTATATTATCAGTGATTTGTATTTCAAGAAGAAAGATAGATTGATTATGAGAAATTAGCTTGTTTAAGAGAGATTTTAACCTAGTTGCCATTTTTTTAAATAAGTTTGTATATAGTGTTGCTTAGGCTAATTGGTCTAAAATTCGTTTGGGCGTAGCTATTTTTGGTATGAGAGTTATGAAAGTGGAATTGGAATCGGGATTTAACATCTCATAAATAAAGAAATCTTGAACGGTTGAAGTAATGTCAGAGCCAAGAATTTCCATGTACGCCTTACAGAAACATGATTGCAAACTATCCGGACCTTGAGCCCCCCAAGGATTTATATTTTATAAAATCTGTCATATTTCATCTTTGGTTGAAATTTGGATTAGGGAGATATTTTCCGATTTCGAGATGCAAGGTTTAATAAGAATAGATGAATATATATCATAATTTTGAACCCGAGTTGATCATATCTGAGAGAAATGGTTGATCAATATGGAGTTTAATTGATCTTTAACTAGGATCCACAACCCCGAAGATTCACAAAGAGTATGAATTGTATTAATTCTTTTTCTATTAGATGCTGCCACATGGAAATATTCAGTGTTTTGGTCATATTCCTTAAATAATTTATCTCTCAAGAGTTGGTGGTATAAATCATTTATGATTTCGTACCATTTTCCAAGTTCAACTTACAGGTTATTAATCGGTCCAAATTCTCCGAGAATTTTCCCGACTTGTGTAAATTCTCAATTTTATTGTTTAGTTTCATTATACTCATGTGAATGTTATTAAAAACTTCTAAATTCCAGTGGGCTAGGTCAGAGGATAAAAGTTGAAGAGTTGAAGCTAAATTCCCATCTCTTGAGTTCTTAGAATGAAGTTCCCAAGATTCTAACACAACAATGGAGAAATAAGGTTGAGTAATCCAAGACCTAATATTTAAAGGGACTAAAGTTTTTTGACTTTTGGGTTGTTGTGAAAAATTATAAGAGAATACATCCTACTCTAGTTAGATGGCTTATCTTGGAATCCTGCAAGTTTTGTATCCACTTGCAGGATAGGGCTCTGTTAATTCTCTCACAGATATTTCCATCACCTTTACGATTATTGGACCATGTGAAAGGGGTACCTTCATACCCCGCATCTTAAAAACCCAGTGAATCTATGACTTGTAAAATAAATGACTTGTTGTTTGGGAGAAATATTCATGATAAAATTGTACTAGCCTCTGAAATGATCAATGAATTAAATACAAAGAGAAGGGGAGGAAATGTGGGGCTCAAGCTTATGATTCACTAAGATGGGAGTTTTTGTTTGAGGTGTTTAAAAGATTTGTATTCTATGAAGTAGGAATCAGTTGGCTCAGGAAAATATTTGAATCTTCCATGATTTCAGTATTACTTAATGGTGGTCCATGTGGCTTTTTTGGAGTTGGAAGGGGTCTTAGACAAGGTGATCCATTGTCACCCCTTCTCTTTATTCTAGCTGAGGAATTGCCAAACAGAAACATATCCAACATGGTGTAGGAGGGTAAGATACAAGCTATGGTGTACAGAGGTGGCTGTCAGCCTTCACACTTAATATTTGCTGATGATATTTTTTATTTTCTGCAATGGTCATAAAAGTCCTTGGACAACTTGATGACCTTATTAAGTAAATACCAACTTTCATTTGGTTAGGTAGTGAATAGAAAAAAGAGTAGTGCTTTGTAGGTGGTGTGTCTGATGCAAGAAGAAATGAAATTGCAGAGTATTTACAAATGGGCTTGTCAGACTTACCTGATAATATTTGGGGGTAATTCTAAAACCTGGAAGAGTTAAATCTTATCAAGTTTGGGGGATGGTGGAATTGATGCAGAAGATGTTGGCAGGTTGGATGGGCAAGCTTCTGGCTTTCTCTTCAAGACTAACATTGGTCAAGCATGTGTTATGCAGTATTCCCATATACAATACAACATGGCAGTGTATAAGTAGCCAAAATCAGTTATAAAGGAATGTGAAAAAAATATTAGTTCATGTGGTATGGAGATCCTGCTGTGAAAAAATTGATTATTGTGAAATGGGATGAAGCGAATGCTCCAATTCTAAAAGGTGGGTTGGGTTTAAGAAGGTTGGAAGTTATGAATAAAGCTTTGTTGATGAAATTGTTGTGGAAAATTGAAATAGAGGATGTAGAATGCACTTTGCTAAGTACAAAAATAAGAATAATGAATGGACTTCTTATAGACAATCATCAATTTTGCCAGGTATTAAATGGGTGGTTCCTGAATCTAATGAAGGAAAAAGTTGGTTGGTTGGAGATGGAAAAAAATTGTTGTTTGGCATGATTAATGGATCAAAGAGTATGCTTTAATTGAGAGACACGCATATGATGCATTTGTTTTGCAGAATCTTAATTTAAAAGTGGATCATCTGATTGTAGACGGGGGGTATGGCAGATTCCATAAAGTATGTTTAATTTTTTTTTGATAAGAATGAAGTATCAGTTCTAAGTGGAGGGCCTGATTAATTGATATGGGAAGATGACTCAACAGGTAAATTCTCTATAGCTACTGCAGCTCAATTGGTGAGGAAAAAAATACACTGAAGTGCCTTGGGCAAAAAAGATTTTGAATCCTTGTGTTCATCCTTACACATCTGAAAATTTATGGAAAATCTTGAGAGGTGCTTGTGCCACTGAGGAAACGGTAAGGGAAAAGGTTTTATGATAGTATATAAATGCTGCTTGTGTGGCAATGACCATGACACAACATATCATATTTTATGGTACTGTACATTTAGTATCAAAATTTGGCATTGGCTGGGGGGATCTTCCATTTTCTGAACCCTACAAAATTTGAGGAAGTTTTGAACTTTGCTCATGGTAAGAGTTGAAAAAGCGGGGGTACAACAACCACACCCAATATTTCGCTTAACAATCTGTATGGACAAACTCCAATATAATTCCAAGAGAATCAACTAGACACTCAGACTTAATCAATGGAAATATATCCAAGAGTTCGTATCTTTGTTTCACAATGTAATCAGCAAATCAAATAGAAAGAATCTGTGAGCCTGATTATTATGTGAAACAACTTGAACGGTAGACCAATGTTCAAGTGTCAATCAATATAATCAACAACCAAAGGTTGGATTCTCTAATTGATTGAACAACGCACAACCTGTGATATTTCTATTATATAAAAAAATATAATGCAAAAAATAAATAACACGGACACCAGAAAATTTGTTAACGAGGAAACCGAAAATGCAGAAAAACACCGGTACCTAGTCCAGATTTGAACACCATACTGTATTAAGACGCTACAGACACTATCCTACTGCAAGTTAACTTCAGACTGGAATGTAGTTGAGCCCTAACCAATCTCACACTAATCAAGGTACAGTTGATCTTCTTACATCTCTGAATGCCAGCAGGACTCTACGCGCTTGATTCCCTTAGCTGATCTCACACACAACTAAGAGTTGCTACGACCCAAAGTCGAAGACTTGATAAACCAATCTGTCTCACACATAAAAGTCTATTGAATAGATAAATTTTTCTCCCACAGATAAACCTACGAGTTTTGTTCCGTCTTTTGATAAATCAAGTTGAACAGGAACCAATTGATATACCAGACATATATTCCCGAAGAACACCCTAGAAATATCAACCACCTCACAATAATCTTAATCGTATGGTAGCGAAACAAGATATTGTGGAATCACAAAGGATGAGACGAAGATGTTTGTGATTACTTTTTATCTTTCCTATCGGAGAATAAATCTCGAGCCAATCTTAAAGAAGATAATACTCAATCACGATAGAATATGCAAGATCAGATTACACAACTACAAATAAAATAGTTGGGTCTGGCTTCAAAATCCCTATGAAGTCTTCAAGTCGTTAACCTACAGGGTTTTGTGAAAAATCTAAGGTTAAAGGGGAATCGACTCTAATCACAACTAGTATCACATAGGAGGCGTGGGGATTAGGTTTCCCAGTTGCTAGATTTCTCCTTTATATAGTCTTCAAATCATGGTTTGCAATCAATGCTACCTTGGTAACAAAGCATTAGATATTCACCGTTAGATGAAAACCTGATTTGACTCAAGATGATATCTTTCAACTGTTAGATCGAACTTAGCTTGTTATACACAAATGAAATGTACCTTCATTTAGGTTTGAGTAACCATACCTAAACTTGTACACCTTGTTTGCTCAACAATAGTTAACCGAATTTAGCCATATGAACACCTTCATATTAACCTCATTCATCTTAACTATAACTAGTTCAAATGACTCAAATGAAACTAGTTCTAGAGTTGTTCAATTGTTTATATTCTCATAGAATTATACAAGATACAATTAAAGCAAAATCGATTTTGATTCACATGAATCGAGTCATGAGCATTATAGCCATGGTTTGCAAAAGATTGCATTCCTCATTATATAAATGTATTAGTTCATGAATAAACCGATTTTAGAACATCATCTACTTAGGTATGCGTACGGGTATGCGTACCTAAGTAGCCGGACCAAGTTTAGGTTTCTACAGTACGTGAACTGGTATGCATACCAGTACAACTTTCAAACTCAGCAGAAATTCCCTGACCTGAACCTTACGCCAGTACGCGCACCGGTTTGCAAACCAGGTTCCCGGACTTTCTCAAAATCAGGTACGCATACGGGTATGCATACCATGGTTCCCGGACATGGATTACATATATGCATGCACGCATACTATGCTTAAATCCAATTGTTCTAAACTCTCATTTAAACCACTGAAACATTCTCAGAAGGTGGGAATAGCTGTCTCACACAAAATATTAGCTTCAAAGCAATTTTCAAGTGATCGAATGATCAATACGAAGCATTCTGAGTCTACATCAAATGACTGTCTCACACAAATCATGTAAGATGTTACCATGCAATTTTCACATGATCATCTTCTGAGTTTTGTCAAGAATATAAGATGAAATTGGTTAAAGCGAAAGTTACCAACACATATTTCGAGAAATATGTAAGCGGGTTAAACTCAGCTCGAAATATCAAATGTGTATAAATGAAGTCTATATAGCTATACGACTTTTGACTCAAATAAGAGATAAAGTTGATAAATTTTTGAGTGATAGATGAGTTCAAGTATCCACATACCTTTTGTTAATGAAGTTCCACAAGCTCCCCTTAGTAGTTCTTCGTCTTCAATCGATGAACGTGGTGAAGTCTAATGCTCAACTACACTTTCTACTAATCCGAGACTTAGATATAAATAGACTAGAAATCAATACTTATAGTTTTGACAACTAAACTTGACAACAAGCTAGAGATAGCAACGCTTGCGAGTTCGACCGAGCAGTGCTCTAACAAGAGTGGTGCAGTTAAGAAAGTACGGTATAACTGTGCTTTTAATGTAATGGTAGAACTCTGACATACAAGGAATAGAGTAATATTTGTGGGTGAAGAACCAAACTATGAAAAGTTTAAACAGAGAATAACTAGCTTCACAAAGGAGTGTGGTGTGAGAATCAAAGGCACCAAATGGAGGAGTATGTATGATCTGCAGATTCTTCTCTATTTTGATATTACTGGAGTTAAAACACACATGACTGGGGATGAAATAATGCTTCTCCAAACTTCCTACAAGGAATCAAATTATCATTTGTTGTGATGGAGCATCAAAAGAAAATCGTGGGAGTGCTAGCTTGGGGTTTGTGGCAAGAAATGAAAATGATGGATGTGTAGGTGCATCATCTAGAGGGTTGGGGATAATAACAAATTACTTGGCTGAAGTGATGGCATTGGTGATAGCAGGTGAATGGGTTGTTAAAAAAAGGTATGTGGAAGTCTGTTTTAGTATTGATTCTAAAGCAGTCTTGATGGCTTTTAGTAATGGTAGAATCCCTTGGATAGTTTTGAATAGATGGAATAATATCAACTTATATCACATTCACACATTCCTATAGAGAGATCAATTTTTCTGTAGACAAGATGGCTAAACATGGAGTACTACTTACCAGAGGCACTGTGCTATATTATGAGGAAAAACCTGAGTTTTTGGGGTCAACTGGAATGTGCAGATGGTATGTATTTCATATTCGACACTTGAGACAAAATAGATTCTTAGGTGTGTTGTTATAGATACTCAGCTGATTGTAGTAGTGCCTTTCTATTTTTTGTTGCTTCTATAATGTTTCAGTTCTGGCTTAATAACCTTGCTGTATAATTTTGATTCATTTTTAGTAATAAAATTACATGATTTAACAAACAAAAAAAATAATTCTTCAATCATCTGGATTTGGAGAAAAATGGGTAAGATGGAGTGAATGATGTGTAAACTCTACAAAACATTCACTTTTGAATAATGGCATCTCAACACAAAAATTTAAACCATAAAAAGGACTAAGATAGGGAGATCCTCTCTCCCAATTCGTTTTCATATTAGTTGCAGAAATATTCTCCAAACTATTGAAGAATGTTGACATGATTTCAGGATTCTCAATAAACACTACTCAAGTTTCACTGCTACAATTTTTTGATGATACTTTGGTGTTTCTTGATGGTAAAGAGGAACAAGCAGCGAATTTGGTTCTAATTTTTTATTTTGAAGCCATTGCATGGTTGAGTGTCAATTTCAACAAAAGTGCAGTTATAAGTATTAATGTTGACAACAAAATAGAAGCAGTTGCTGAAATTCGCTAATGCACAGTAAAATCATTACCTCTCAAGTACTTAGGCATGGAAACTGGAGCATTTGCTAGATATAGTTCAATCTGGGATTGTGTAGTGGAAAAATTTCAGAAAAAGTTGGCTCCTTGGAAAAGAAAGTTCTTCAACAAATCAGGGAGAGTAATGTTAATCGAAAATTCACTCTCTAGCCTCCCTATTTACTATATGTATATATTTCAAATGATTGCTAGTGTAGAAAAAAAAGTCGAACCAAATCATGAGAAATTTTCTTTGGGGGTCTTCTGCTGAAAAAGGAAAATAAATTGGATTGTTTGGGATAGGGATTGTAGACCAAAGCATCTTGGTGGGTTAGGTATCAGAAATTCAAAATTTGGCAACAAGGCTCTCCTAGCTAAATGGTCCTGGAGGTTTTCAAAAGAGAAGAAACAACTATGGAGAAAGGTCATTCAGAGAAAATGAAGACTCCACATGAGGCATTATGGGTGAACGACTCAAACATAACTCAAGACAGAGGTATGTGGAAAAATATTCAAAATCTGAAAGATTTAGTAGAGCAAATCTCAACTCTCGAGATAAATAAAGGCAACACTGTGAGTTTTTGATGAGACTAGTGGATAGGAAATCAAACTTTAAAACTTAGGTTTCCTAACATTTTCAAGTTAGCAAGACATAAAGAAGCTATAATTCAGGACATGATTTTCAATGCAACATGGGATCTGAAGTTCAAAAGAAATTTAACACAACAAGAGATACATGAGATGGTGAAACTCTTTGCAGTTCTAGGCTCCCCTCAAACTTTAGATGATTCAGCAGAAGATGAGCTCATATGCACTCAGTCGGGAGGATTCAAAGAACAAGTATGCTACAAATGGTTCATTGAACAACTTCCTATTTCTAAAATTGAAGTCCCTTACTCATGCATCTCGATCAAGTCTGTTCCTCCAAAGCTTTAATTATTTATGTGGTCAGTAGCTCAAAATGCAATTCCATCCATTGATAATCTGCTAAAAAGAAAATGCCAAATTCAAGTCACAACTTGCTCCTTTCGCAACTCTCAACAGGAAATAATCAATCATATGATGCTACACTATGAATACTCACATAGAGTCTGGAGCTATTTCATCAATGGCTTTAAAGTCAAGTGGGTTAAAGGAGGCACATTGACAGCACAATTGTAGGCATGGAAAAATTTCGCACTCAGATGGGAGGATTCAGAGCACAAGTATGCTACAAATGGCTCATTAAAAAACTTCGTGCTTCTCAAATTGAAGTCCCTTACTCATGCATCTGCATTAAGCTTGTTCCTCCAAAACTTCAATTCTTTATGTGGCCAGCAGCTCAAAATGCAATTCCAACCATTGATAATCTGCTAAGAAGAGGATGCCAAATTCAAGTCGCAACTTGCTCCTTTTGCATCTATCAACAAGAAATAACCAATCATCTGATGCTACACTGTGAATACTCACATAAAGTCTGGAGCTATTTCATCAATTGCTTTAACATCAAGTGGGTTCAAGGAGGAACATTGACAACACAATTGCAGGCACAGAAATTTCGCTGAGGGAGGAATACGAAAGAAAAATTTTGGTCTTTGATAATATTTACAGTCTATTGGGTACTTTGGAATGAAAGAAACCGTAGAGTTATGAATCATAAGAGACCAAAAGAAATAGCAAAAACCGTCAATGAGGTCAAGAACCTGATTTATACTTGGGGAAGTAATGAAAGATGGTTTTAAGCTCTCTATTTTCGTGATTTAATCACGTATTGGAAAGTTATATATACCAGTTAATGTAAACCTAAAACAACATATACGGGTTAGACTGGTTCTTTACTTTGTAATACTTTTAAATATACCCATCGATTCATACATTTCGTAATTGTATGAGAAGAATCACATCGATCGATATAGGTCTAAATGTTTTGAGGTGTTGGTTAATAAACATGTCCTTAACCTCGAATCTTTTAATATTGTTTATGTAAATCATACAACCATAGTTAATGTTGTGTATGTAAGTCATAAACATGTTCTTATCCTCAAATCTTTTAATATTGTGTATGTAAGCCATAAACATGTCCTTATCCTCGAATCTTTGGGACAGACATAGTTAATCGTTAGAGATAATCCTATGGGCAGTAGAACTTTACTTCGCTCACTACTTCAAAAAAATATCATCAAAGGTCATTCATCAAACTTGTAACAAAACTAAAAACACCTAAAATTACTTTAAAATCAATTAGATTAATCTTGCAAAATCTGTTAGCATTAGAATTTAATTTTTCTCTTTGATATAAATTGTTGGGTTCCCAATTTACATAGATTTGTGTTTATTCATTTTCTTAAAATTTATAATAATATTTAATTCTTGATCCATTTCTTTTCTTGTCTCTTTACCTATTATCATGAACTATTTCTCAAGCATGCATAATTACACGAAGTTAGGGAGAAATGACAAAAACAGAAATCATGACAAAAAAAGAGGAATAAAGAGAGATGTGAGAAAATGAATCGATTACAATTAATTCACGCATAGCCTTGCATAATCCCATGAAGTAGGGGAGAAATAATGACAGAAACAGAACCATGGCAAAAAAGGGGAATAAAGAGAGATGTGAGAAACTGAACCGATTACAATTAATTCGCGTGTAGCCTTGTGTTTGGTTAATTTTTTTTTATAGGTTTCATTTTTCTTCCTGCCCCCTACCCGGAAAATCTTAAAATCACAACATCTTCTTTTTCGGAAAAATCTGACCTTTAAAATTTCAAAAAATCATAAAAAAAAGTAATTTGAAAACTAAAATCAAACTAAAACAAAACAAAGAAAAATTAACCAAGGGTAACTAAATAATTTGCCTATCTTAGGACACCTTTTCTCACCCTACTACCACTACTTCTTCCACCACCACATTATTGTCACCAATCCACCAGTATCACCAATACCCACCACAGTTATCCCCATTGCCGATCCACCACCACCACCCATCATCAAAACCACCATTAATGCTTAATTTACCTATCTTAGGACCCATTTTCTCACCCTACTACCACTACTTCTTACACCACCACATTATCGTCACCACGCCACCACTCTCACCAATACCCACCACCATTATCCCCACTACTGCCCACCATTACAACCACCATTAATGCTTACTGATATGGTTAATATCAAATAAATTTATTATGTATCAACAAAAATATATTCATTTTATTAATTAAATAAACATTTATTATGAAATATCAATTGAACATTTATTATTAAATTTTAATTAAACGTGATCATTTATAACGGTAGATTTATGTTCTACAAGTATAAATTTGATCGTTTTTTATCTATCCTAACTTTCCAAACTTTATTTTTTATTCTGGAAATGTAATCAATTTTATTTTAATACTAAAAACCATGATTTATTCGATCGGGTAATATAAATAGCTGGAATCCGATTTGGGAGATCCAACGATCGTGATCATATTGTCTTATATGATTTAGTATCCTCCTTAAAATATTTGTGTTTTGTCCTTATCAGTTGTGTTAAAAACATCCAACTACATCTATCGCAATAAAATGTTGTCGATTTTGTAAAGACATAAAACTATTATTGTCCACTACTATTCACTAACATCCACCACCATACGCAAAAAATCAACCACGCCCACTATTTTTTCACCAGCAGTAATGTTACCACCTCCACCACTCACAAATACCCACCATTGTTTCCACCACCCACTGCTTCTTTCACTACCACCATTAAAAATTATTAATATAATTTTTAACCGTGATCACTGTAGTATAGTTGTAAAGTCATTGGGTGATGATACCAGTTACCTGAGTTCGAAACTCGCCAGTACCAAATTCTTTACCGATCAATATATACAGTTTTTAATAAACTTATTTAGTAATAAAAATATGTATTTATTAGATTCATTAAATGAACATTTATCATGATTTTTTTAAAGCATGCATATAATATAAAAGCAACTAAACTGTTATTATACGAGGAAATTTGATTCCCCTAGAATCGCTTAATAGAATATGGTTAAGAAAAGTCGGGTTCACCTGGTCCCATATAGAGGTTGAGTAGTTTCCAGCTTGGCTACCGTCCACCGTATAGTTCGCTAGACCATCTGCCGCTTGGTTCCCTTCTCTTTAATTGTGTTGAATAACACAACAAGGAATTTGGCGCATCCGATGTTTAATTTCTGCAACCATTTCTGATATATACCAAGGAGCTTCTGTTGGAATTTTAATGAAGTGTATGAGACTTTTAGAATACGTCTCAAATAACGCTTTAGACCATCGTCTTTCCAAGGCAGTTCTGGTTACTAATACTGTTGCGCATGTTTCTGCTGTGAGCGCCGAGGTTAATCCTAGAGGTTGAGCAAGAGTCATTATCGTTTGTGCATTCAAGTCTCTGCAAATGAACCCTGCTCCCGCCATAGCTGGGTGGCCTCTAACAGCTCCATCACTGTTAACTTTAATCCAATCTGGTGTTGGGTTGCACCAACCCACTTGAATGGTTATGGTTGTTCTGGTTATGTTTGTAGCAGTTCGAGGTGGCGATTCTCCTGGGAGAACTGGAGGGGAGATCGTTAGAGCCCATTCAAATTCCTGTTATTGTGCCAAAGATCTTTCCAGAATGTCTGCGATAGTGGATTGTGCTTGATTGAACACGAGTTCATTTCTTGTCGTCCAAAGTGACCAGAATAGAAAACAACATGCAGTGATAGAAGATGTATTGCCCCGAGTTTGGAGTATTTGTGAAATTGCTTGGTTGTTACCTTGGCGTTGGTTTGGTGATATGTTGTTTGAAAGGATAGTCCAAGTGGATATTGCTACCGGGCAGTGAATAAGCATGTGTGCAGATGTTTCTGGTACGGAGTTGCATCGGGAACAAAGGTTGGTATTGGAAAGGTTTGATGTGATGTAGCTTAGATAAGGTTGGTAAACCCTCATTGATAGCTTTCCACAAGAAAATCGGAATTTTTGGAGGACACGGTAAGGCCCATAAAAATTTGGTTGTTGGGAGGAGGTTTGGGTGTGAGAGGTTATCTTGTTGGATTAGACAGTGATACCCGGATGCGGTGGTGTGTTTTCCTAATTTAATGTGAGGCCATATTATTTTATTCGGGGTGCTGAAATTAGGAAGGTGGATGTTTATTATATGTTGGATGGCATTAGGTGGGAGGTTGTTTAGCTGATCATGACTCCAATTATGAGAGAAGGGATCAATTAATTCAGCTACATATTGTATAAGGGAGCACTGGGTGGGATCGATATTTTGAAAGTGTGGTGTCCAATTAGCTTGGATAGGGGTATCTAAACCATTTCCTATTTGGTGAATAAATGTTGTTTTATCGAAGGTACGAGAGACGCCATTTGTTTCCATTGCGGGCTGGCATTAGAAGGAATTGTGATCTCACCTTGTAATATTGGTTGATGTTTGAGGTATTTCTCGTTGAAAAGGCCGGTGCAGATGGAATGTGGCTGGGCATGAATGTTACAGATCTGTTTCATGAAAAGAGCTTTATTGTGGTGGCTACTCTTTCTGATTCCGATTCCTCCCTCTGTCATCGGCTTGTGTATTTTGTTCCATCCTATTGGGTGAAACTTTCTCATAGAAGAATCATGTCCCCAAAAAAAGTTCCTAACAATGCGATCAATTTGTTTGTGCACCTGGGTGGGGAAAAGCTGGGTTTGCATAAGGTGATTGGATGTTGGTGTTAAAGAGGTTTTAATAAGTACTAGTCTCCCAGCCTGGTTAAGGCATTTTGTCATCCATCCTTGAGCTTTACGAGCCAGTCGTTGGAGTAGAGGCTCGAAGATGTGTCGAGAGTTTCTCCCGTGTTTGAATTGAACTCCTAAATATATATGTGGAATTGATGTGGTTGGCATGTCGTAAAAAAATTGTTGTAGAGAGTCTATGTTATTCTTTTGTAGCCTCGGATGGTGGATGATTGTTGATTTCGTTGTGTTGATTATTTTGCCTGCCGAAGAGCTGTAAGATTGAAGTACCCTCTTTAGGTGATTACTACCTTCCTGGGTGGCTTTGTACGTGATTAGGAGATCGTCTGCATACATTAGATGTAAAATGGGTGGTGCTTTTTTCGATATTCGGAGTCCTCCGACCATATTTTTTGCTTCAAGATAAGCAAGATTTGTAAATAGAATTTCTGCACAAATAATGAAGATGTAGGAAGATATGGGATCACCCTGTCTGATACCCCTGATAGGTGTGATGAATCCATGTGGTGTATCATTGATGTTGACCGAGTAAGTGACTGACTTGATACATAGCATGATATAATCCACAAATATTGATGGAAGTCCCAGTTTTGTAAGAGCTTTTTTGATGTATTCCCAATCAAGGTTGTCATAAGCTTTATGAATATCTAGCTTTAGAGCTATGTTGGAGTCTTTAGTGATTGGAGATGTTTTGATATGGTGGAAAAGCTCCCTGGAAATTGCTATGTTATCATGTATTGATCTTTGAGGTACGAAGGCACTTGGTACGGGCTTATTAAAAATGGGAGAAAGGGGCGTAATCGGTTGACAAGGATTTTGGATATGATTTTGTAACTGACGTTGCATAGGCTGATAGGTCTGAATTGGGATGGTTTTGTTGGATTATCGACTTTTGGAATGAGTGTAATCATTCATCATGAGCAATTAATAGGACACTAATTAATAAAGTATTTATAATGGTTAGTTGAAAAAACCACGGCCATGGGTTTATCCCTCCTAGACAAATCTCGGACGCATTTTATCTAGCCTAACTTAGCCAAGCTTTGTTTTGTATTCTAGAAAAATGGAGGCCTTTGGCCTTATTATATTTTTTTTAATAAAATTTTAACCTTTACGGTAAAAAATAAAATAAAAGTCCAAATCGCCTAATCCCAACGGACAATTCTCGAGCACCGTAGAATCATCGACAAAGAAAAGAGAAAAGAAAATAGTTTAACTTTCATTCTGACTCTGCTTCTTCCCATTTCACACTCCATCCTAATTTACATCTTTGAAAAATGCACGGTGACGTTTGAATATTGTTTAGTCCTTGCATACGGAAAGGGCAATAGCCAATAGTGAATAAATAAACGGAAGAGCTTGTGATACACATCATGCGAGTGCAATCCCGCAGGTTATCCCGCAAGAGAAAAAGAGCGTGAGGACTTTGTGTTTCGGCGGTTTAGTAGGGGTGGATTTTTCCATCCCTTGTGTCACATCGATACAACTTGTGGGATGTAAATCATTTTCATAAACGGAAATGCTATTCCACGCACTCTTCACTACTCTAATCACAACTCAAGATGACGTGTCATGGAAACAGATAAAAACTATTCTAATCACAGCTCAAGATGACGTGTCATTGAAACAGATAAAAACGTGGGACGGAGAACGTGCTCGGTCAAATTGGTCTCTGCAGTTAATATTATAATATTTATATTTTTTCTCCCTTTATTTATTACAGCTGTTGGAGAGATAAAACAAAAAAAAAAAAACTAGATCTCATCTCACTTCTCTGAGCCGTGACAGAAAACAAGAGAAAGGAGTATCAACTATCTACTGAAATTTTCTTCTTATTTGTTGAAGAATAATTGAAATCATTAAGTGATTCTACTGATTTCTTAGATTCATATCTTATATTTGATCTACAATTAGTGACGTTACTGATTTTCCTAAATTTATATCAATAACTGAAATCGTTTGTTAATTTTTGTCATTATGGAAATTTAAAGAAGATGAGTTGGGTTTCTTAAATTTGATCAACATAGTCGAAATTTAAGTAAATCTTAAATTATTTCGTTTGTGAAATCAAATATATTTCATTCATTTTCTTTAGTGCTTAATTATTTCTCACCGTTGAGTGTTTTCGTTGATTTAGTGCAAGAGTTCATTTTGTTAATAATAAGAAGATAGGTGCACATGAAGTGTTCGATAATTTGTTATGAAGAAAGAATTTTATTTTGTTTTAGCGATAATATGCTTTTACTGATAATTGTAAATATGACTTAGTTGGATGCTACATAATTATGCAGGAAGATATTTCTATTCCAAAGTGTTGAAGTTTGGTTTTCACTTGTTGATATATGTTGATATGGTAGGTACAGAGGGTGCTCTCTGAACTCCTTTTTGTTGTTTGCGTTGCATTTTCCCAGGCCCCAGATAGTATCATGTCCACTTGATTTTGATCTTTCGGCACTTTTGTTATAATTTTATCGAATCTTTGATGAAAGTGCACTTATTCTTCCATCACTAATATTATCCTTTCTCGACCACCTCTTAATACGACGAATACTGCTAAGATGTTATTTTAGAAGACTTTCAGACAACACCTGTATTTTCATTCATACTGCATTTGATTTTTAGTGTTTAATTCTTTGTCACTTACTGCTAAGATGTTATTTTAGAAGACTTTCAGACAACATCTGTTTTGCATTCATACTGCTTAATTCGTTGTCACTGTTGAGTGTTTTGATTTAGTGCAAGAGTTTCATATTGTCTCAACAATTATGAGAGATATCATGTGTCTCTGAATCCTTTTATGATAATATGCAGATATGGATGTAGATGTGTGCAAAATTACTGAATGTCAAGATGTTGAGATTTTGGGCGTCATTAACAACAAAGACCAAAAATTGGAAGTTCCTGAAGTTACATATTATTAGAAAGTTGAAGTGAAAGTTGGAGTAAAATTTGATAAGGTAAAGCATAAAACAGGAATCAGAATCCGCAAAAGCTTCCATGCATTAGTGGTCCAACCAGCTGGATATGAGAAACTCACATTTGATAAAAAAAAAAGAAGATGTTAGCTGGATATGAGAAACTCACATTTGATAAAAAAAAGAAGATGTTAGAAATATGCTTTGAGTAAGACGTGTAACCTAAGTAGTTTGTCTAGCTATTTGCCTGAAAATATGATTGTGATTAACAATCAAATTGCTCTATTGTAATTCTGAATCTGAATTGTAAACTTTGCATCAGTTTCTAATATAATTGTGATTTGATTAAGTTATTTTTCCTGGCGTCATTAGGGCCGATCCTGAAAGAATTAGGGGCGACTAAATAAGACAAAATAGGTTGAAAATACTTATATGTCCCTTCATAATCGGTAGTTTAGTATTTTTTTTTATCTACCGATTGTGATTATGTTCTTCTCTTCTTTGAGAAATCCAAAATTCTATTGGTTTTGAAAAATTTGAATTTGGGGATACTACCACAATCGGTAGATAAATAACATCACGATAGATAATAAACATCACGAAACTACCGGCTGTGCAAATAAAGAAATTCAAAATTCCATTGGTTTTTGAAAATTTTGAATTTGGGGCAACTACCACAATCGGTAGATAAAAGAACATCACCAGACTACCGATTGTACAATCGGTAGATAATAAACATCACGAACCAACCGCTTGTGCATATAGAGAAATTCAAAATTCCATTGATTTTTGAAAATTTTGAATTTGGGGGAACTACCACAATCGGTAGATAAAAGAGAGCATCACCAGACTACCGATTGTACAATCGGTAGATAATAAATATCACGAAACAACAGATTGTGCAAATAGAGAAATTAAAAATTCCATTGGTTTTTGAAAAATTTGAATTTGGGGCTACTGCCACAATCAGTAAATAAAAGAACATCACGAGACTAACGATTGTACAATCGGTAGATAATAAACATCATGAAACTACCGATTGTGCAAATAGAGAAATTCAAAATTCCATTGATTTTGGAAAAATTTGAATTTGGGGCTACTATACCATAATCGGTAGGAAATTAACATCACGAGATTACTATTTTAAGTACCGATTATAATTTTCGTAACACAAACCAACATACATCAATATAAACTACCGATTATAGTATTGTCTACCGATTATGGTGGACATTTTAGACATTTCAGAAAATTGAAATAAGGGGTGGATTTATTTTAGTTTTGGGTGACCATATTTTGTCTTATTAGTCGCCCTAATTCTTTCCGGGTCGCCCCTAAAGACGCCAGGTTTTTTTGTGTTCAAATTCAGAGTTTTTGCTATAGCTACTTTCTCAAGTTTTGTTTGTGCACCGGAAAAAGAACTTGTTGAATATGTTTTGTATTACACTAACTACGTTCTTCACATCGGAAGATTCTCCTACTTCAGGGACGGACCAACAGCTGGGCTAAAGGGGGCTTTAGCCCAGGTAGTTTTTTCACTCCACAAGCCAAAAAAAAAAAGATTACTACTCGACCAAGACTTCTAGCCTGGGCCTTAAAAGAAAAATTATCTTTCCTGGATCCGTCCCTGTCCTACTTCTTCAATATGCATCTTCTTAAAAGCACCATGTGGATTTCTCAAGCTCTTAGAAAAACAATGGTGTTCTGGTGAAATAGTCTACCAAAATTTTATTTAACACACATTTCAAATGTAAATTGAAAATTTCCTGCCCGATTTTCAGCACAAAACAGAAAGAGGGAAAAAAGAATAGATTGTCAAATCTGTAGACAGATAAACTAACCGAGTACTTTTCTCTCCCCCATTTTTTTATTATAGTTGTGGTGACACGTCATCTTGAGATGTGATTAGAGTGATAAATAGTGTAGGCAATAGCATTTCCGATAAATAAATACTCGGTCTTTAACAATTTTAAAAGTTATCCGTACTTTGGCATCTAAGTGCAAACAAACATTTTGGTTTGGTCTTGGGCCCTGACCTTGGTATGCATCTTATGCTGATATTGTTTATGATTATAGGCGTTGGTTAAGCCCTTTTGTCCTAATAAGACAAATCTTATGCTGATAGTGTATGCATCTTCTTGCATTTTTTGTCAGTACTTTCATCACTTTTCAGGATTTTCTGGTGAAGTCTTCACCCCATTGTACGTTGATGCTGGATCACCCTAAGCTAAAATCCGGTCCCAACTTTGGACTTCTAAATTCTCAAAACAAAAAGAATGGAATTTTTTGTTACTTCTACAAGTACAATGTCAAATTTAATCAATTTTTAAATTTATTATCATTGTTATTATTATTTTTTTGATCAGAAACTAGGTCCTTCTGGCCGTTAGGCATCCCCGCAAAGGGAGAGCTACGAGTATTTTTTAGATTTATTAGGTGCTCAATAGCCTTGAATGCCTACATTCGTTGGTCCTCGGTTACATTTTCCTTTCTATGTGTACCAATCGATACATTTTCATTCAATAGCCTTGAATGACAGTGTGGTGATTTGGAAACAATTAAGGGAGTGACGAATAGCTTATTTGCAAGCCTCCTTATGTAAAAATAATAAAAGGTATATCAGAAAAATAATACTTAATTACATGCTCAAAAAAATTGAAAAAGATCATCATCGGGCCATGTTAGTAATGGCGAGGGTGATTGCAGTTGTTTGAAAATAACGATCGTTCATCTTCGTCAATGGAGAAGCCACACCCATCTGTTTAAATCCATCCTCACAATTAGTTGCAGCATCCATTGCTGCACTCATTTGGATATTAGCTTCGAAATAATCTTTAGCGTTGAAATCTTTAACAACTTCCTCTAAATCTTCAGCAGCATTTGAATAGATTTTCAAACAATCTTGTAAGCATTTGTTATCAACCCGATTCTTGTTCGTCTCCAGCAAACGCTTGATGACAATACTTATCGAGTTAGCCTTTGATTTTGCTAATTCTGCCGAAATTATCCCAAGTTGTTGTATATCGGCATTTCGGCTCTTAGGATTTGCTTTTAGAGAGTTCAAGCAATAATGGTATTTTATATTTGGACTGCTCTTCGCCGCCTTGTTGCATGTAGGCTCAATTATATCGGCAGCATTTACACTGTGAGGGAGAAGAAAAAGAACTAACAGAGATGAGAAAGCAAGGGAAACCAAAGAGAAAGTAGATAGCTTCATCATTTTCCTTTTTGATGATCTTCTGAAATTGAACTTTTGAAAATATTTATATACTTATGCATATACAATTCAGTTCCAACTGATAAAACAAAGTTTAAACGGATAGTTGATAACCAATGGTTGCTGTTTTCTGTACACCGTGAGGTGATGACTTGGTCTACCGATTAGCATGCAATTTATAGTTCAAACGGTCATATTTTGGTATTTTTAATAATGGATTGAAATAACAATTTACGATTTTTAATAATGGATTGAAATAACAATTTACCAGAGATGCCAAGATGAGTTTGGGGCTTTAGCTGATTAAACGAAAATCATATACCATGTTATTGAGACCCTTTATCGAGAATCCGTAGAAATTGCGATTCTATTTATGTGGTCAGCGGGGGATTAATCATTTTTGATTAGAAATTCACATTTGACTGTCACCAGGGGAAAATCAAATCACATTAACCAGAGGCATCTTCGAAAAGATATTTGTTTATGTTAGAATAACGACATCCAACTCAAAATCAAATGTCAATGAGTGGAGAGGCCCTAATAAGGATTATTAACCGCAAGATCTTAGATTTCCCATACAATGTGGGACTAATAATCTCAACACGTCCCCTCACGTGTAGCCTCGTTGGGTCTAACACGTGGACAATAATAAATTGGGTGACCCAGAGTAAAGGTGCAGTCAAACGACTCAACACAAATAGCCTGCTGTAATACCATGTTAGAATACGGACATCCAACTCAAAACCAATTGACAATGAATGAAGAGATCCTAAAAATTATAAACCGCAGGATCTTAGATTGGCTAGACAATGTGGAACTAATAATCTCAACAGTTTAGCTCTCGTGGAAAATCATCTGGTTCCATCTCACCTGGCCCCTCATCATTAGCGAGTATCTTTTCTCTGTTCTCATATTTTGATCAGTCTCCTCAATTTCAGAACAGTCATGAAACCTAACACGTTTTTTCTCCCTTATAAGCAACTCTCTGTATTAGGGTTTTCCCCCTAACTACGTACATAAGAGCCAGAGGACCGGAAGCGGAAAATAAGCGCAAGAGGGTCTGAGGGTAACGTGCCAATTGACTTCCCATAAAACTCCGACCGAGGGAGAAAAAAGAATTAGGACGGTGCGTTTGGGCTTTGGCTGATTAAGCGAAAGTTGTTTACCAAATTGTGACCCCTTTAACAAGGAACCATGTTTTAGGGCGTACATGAAAAATTTGAGGCATGCAAATTTATTTTCCTAATTAGGGTGTGTTTATAAGGGGTGTCTAATGGGTATGCAATGACCTATATACCCCTAAACGGTTATATTACTAAAATTTTCTTATCTTTAATTTAAAAACCAAAAATCAAAATCAGTTTTAAACTTAAGCATCTTCTTTTCTTCTCTATCCGATTCCCACTCAACCGTCAGATAAAAAATTTGATCATCGATCAAACACAACCACAAAAATAACTCGCAGAAAGAAACATGCAGTAGGTAGTCATTCTAAATCTTCTTTTAATCCCAATTGAAGAACAAGAAGAAGTTGAAGGATTAGAAGCAGAAATTCAACGGAATGAAGAACCAACTCCTAAAATGAGGATTTAAAATGTATTTTGTCTAAACCCTTTTTTATTTTATTGTTTTCAATTGATAGAGTATGTTAATTTAGAGAAAAAAAACTAGAGCTTTTTGCAGTTACAGAATGAGGTTCGGCTGACTAGCGAGACAAATTATCAGCCGAATTTTTCATTATTCTTCGTTCTGAAAGTGCTTATGAACAGTTCGGCTGATAATTCATTTCTAAACGATAGCCGAACTTCCCAGGTGGTTAAGACAGTGTCAGGTTCGGCTAATACCTTGCCAACCTTTCCCAGCCGAACCTGAGAAGTGAAATTTACCCCAGGTGGTTGTCATGTTCGGCTGACTCGATTAGATCACTTTCAAGCCGAACATATCTCTGTATAACATTTCTAAAATATTGATTTGCAGGCTCCAGGTTCGGATGACTCGTGCTGATGAGTTATCAGCCGAACTTCTCTCTGTAGACTCAAGTCTTTCGATCTTGTTTTGGCCACAACTTTTTAGTCCGATGTCGGAATGACCTCATTCTTTTTGCGATGTCTTCCTCTTTTCATTCTTTTGAAGATGAAGATAAAATTTCCTTGATTTTAACGAGTTAAATTTGGACCTTGCTATTCTCTATTATTAGACTTCACTTTCTTAACACTTTTATAGTCATTTTCACTTCTTTTGGTTGATTAATCATAAAAAAGGCTGCACAATAGAGAACATACGTAATAAAAAGTCGAACCCCTAAATGTGTATGAACTTGAGTATTTTTAGTTGAATCAATAACATGTTCGGCTAATACGATTTTTTGAATGTGAGCCGAACTTGGAAAGATATATGGTTCGGATGATACGATATTTAGAGTAAAAACCGAACCTTTAACTTCAGTTTTTTCAAAACTCTCCAAACAAGGTTCGACTTATAATGAAATTTTTTCTTATTATCCGTGTTAGAGCACTGCTCGGTCGAAATCGCAAGCGTTGCAATCTCAAGCTTGTTTTTCAAGTTTAGTTGTCAAAACTATAAGTCTTGATTTCTAGTGTACTTATAGCTATGTATCGGATAAGGATAGAATGTGTAGTTGAGCTTTAGACTTCACGACGTTCATCGATTTAAGACGAAGATCTACTAAGGGGAGCATGAAGAAAATTCAACAAAAAAAGGTATGTGGAGGCTTAAACTCATCTATCACTCAGAAGTCTATTCTATTCTATCTCCTATTGAGACTAACTTGTGTAGCTATATAGACTTTACATTATACACAATTGATATTTCGAGCTGAGTTTAACTCGCTTATATCTTTCTCGAAATATGTGTTGGAAAACTTTTTGTTTTAACTACGTTCATCATTACTCTTGACGAAAGTCAAAAGATGATCATGTGAAAATAGCCGTGTAACATCTTACATGATTTGTGTGAGACAGTCATTTGAAGTAGACTCGGAATGTTTCGTATTGATCATTCGATCACTTGAAAATTTCTTATAAGATAATAGTTTGTGTGAGATAGATATTGTCGTCCTCTAATAATGTTTCAATGATTGAAATGGGAGTTCAGAACAATAAGTCATTGTCTGGATATAGCACAATATGGATACCTATATGCAAACTGTTGTAAGAATGATTCAGGTCTGAGAACCAAGTATGCATACCTGTATGCGAACGGTTTTAACTGTGAAAGTCCGGGAACTAAGTTTACGCACCCGTTTGCAAACTGTTTCACCTTAATGCGGCATGGAACGACAGTATGCATACCCGTTTGCGAATTGTCAGAAAAGATCAAGTACGGAACGACAATATGCGTACCTGTTTGCGAACTGTCAGAAAGGATTAAGTTCGCGTACCCGTTTGCAAACTTATGTGGTTAAGTTCTAAAATAGGTTAAGTATGATTTCATACTCATGAACAAATACATTTATATATTAAGGAATGCAATCTTTGCAAACCGTAGCTAAAATGTTCATGAACTGATTCTTTTGAATCAATCCGATTATGCTTCAATTGTGTCTTGTATACTTCTATGAGAATATAAACAATTGAACAACTCTACGAGTAACACAATTAGATTCATTTGATTATCATTTGATCTAGAAGTGTTAAGATGAACATGGTTAAGACAAAAGTGTTCATATGGCTAACTTCGGTTAACTGTTATTGAGTCAACTCAATATACACGTTTAGGTACGATTACCCATATCTAAATGAAGGTATATTTCATTTGTGTGTAACAAGATAAGACCATATCACGATGGATAGATATTAGCTTGAATCTTAAATCAGGTTTTCATCTAACAGTGAATATTGATTGCTTTGTTCGAAAGTTATCAAACCCTGATTTGAAGACTGTATAAGGGAGAACTCTAGCAACTGGGAAACCTAATCCCTACACCTCCTGTGTGATACTAGTTGCGACTAGAGTCTATTCTCCTTTAACCTAGGTTTTTCCTAAATCCATTATAGGTTAACGACCTAAAGACTTCATTGGGATTCTGAAGCCAGACCAAACTATTTTCTCTGTAGTTGCGTGTTCTGATCTTACTTATTCTATCTAGGGATGTCAATGGGTACCCATTACCCGGGTCCGGAACCGGATCCGATGGATTTGGGTCCGGTTCCGGGTCCTTAAATTGGACCCATTAACCACTTTGGACCCGGCGGGTAATTACCCATATATACCCGTTTATGAACGGGTCCATCCGGATCCTACCCGTCGGGTACCCGCGGGTATTCGGGTATTTCATAAAGGCTAATTCTGTAAAAATCCCAGCGAAAATTAGGTCATATATAAAGGATGAGAAGCTCACCACCTATTTCAGCCGATCTACTTTCTTCTCCTGCCTGCAACTACTTCTACACTCTGGAAGTGGAAATCCTTTGTTTCTCAAATTCTTTCACTGAAAGAAAAGTATGATATGCTACTCTACAAATTCTTAAAGTGATGCGCGTGATTTTTATTGAATCGATTTTAGAGGCTTTTGAATCCTCTTGAATCTGTTACAGTATGATTTTAGAAGAGATTCCAATTAAAAAAAAAATTAGAAGAGAATGTTAAGAAATGTTAGGAAAATGGCATCTAAAATATTATTGATTCCAATAATGGGTGGTGATAAGGTTAATCAGTGGGTATCTTTCAATTTCTCAATTTTAATCAGTGGGTATATTTCAATTTTCAATTTTCAATTTTAACCAGTGTTTGGTGTGATCAATTTCTCTAAATTCAATAATTGAACTTATGGCTCTAATTGTTGCTGCTAGTGAAGTTAGATTTGTGGGTAGAGTTGTCAAACAGGCCGGCCTATATTTGTTGCTGTGTCTAGTTATTATACTATTTCTTATCTAGTAATTGTCTAGTTGAAATGAATCGCTCATCTCTTATTAGTCTACTGTTTAATTTCTTTCATTTTGTATCAATTTTTTTTCCTTGTTCTTGATGATTTCTCTTGCACAGACAAGGCAAACTTATTATGCTTGAATGGGTATCCCTGTAATATCAATGATATGTGAACTCTATGGTTGTTTTTGTGAGAAATCAATGATAGCTCGAAGGTTGGGTGTTTTCAGTAGCTTGCAGCAAACATGCACAAGAGCAAGTCTTCTACTGCCATTTTGGCAATTAAGTCATAAACTACTAATTCCTTGTGTGTGGTTGATGCGTATGCTGTTTATGCGTATATGCTTGGAACATTTGTCTTTTTCTTACTGTATATGCTTGTTAAATTTTGTTATCGTTTATACTTTATGACACCTGATAGGCTGATACAGATGTTTGTTGGTTTTTCCTTGCAGAGGCAACATGAAAAGTCAAACAGGAAGTAGTGTTGGTGGTCATTGTGTTCCTGTAAAGAAGACTAAAGTTACCGCTTCGAAATCCCCGTGTATGCCGCCTCCTAAAGCTACCGTTTCGAAGGCTGCAAAGAAGAGTAAAGTTGTAAACTCAGCAGAGCCGAAAGAAGTAGAAACTGTAGCCAGTGAGTCAAGTGATTCTGGTGATTCTGATCATATAGAAGCGACAACAACAGATGTGGTTCCGTCACCTACACGTAAACACAAAAGAACCTCAAAGTATTGGGATGAATTTCAAGAGGTATTGATAAAAGGGAAAACACACGGAGAATGCAATCACTGCAAGAGGAATATTGGTGCGGAGAGCAAAAATGGGACAAGCAGTTTGAGGAAACATCTAAATAGTTTTATGGCGTACAAAGGAGCACAACAACAAATTAACCGAATGTTCTTGAAAGCTAGTGAAACACAAGATGGGTCAGTAGCTGCTTACAACTTTAAGTTTAACCAAGAAGTAACTCATGATTGTATTGCAAGAATGATTATCTTGCATGAACTCCCTTTCTCAGTTGTAGAGTACATTGGTTTTAGAAGGGTGCTGACTTCATTACAACCCAATATTAAACTTGTGAAGCGGAACACTACGAAGTCAGACTGCATAAAGATTTATCAAATGGAAAAGAAGCATTTGTAAGAGATTTTTAGTAAGGTACAGAGTCGTATAAGCCTTACTACTGATATGTGGACTTGTACCACTCAGAATAGAGGTTATATGGCTTTGACAGCTCACTATGTTGATGAAGAATGGAAGATTCAGAAGAGAATTTTATTTTTTAACGCTGTGGATGGGCAACACACTGGAGTTAACATTGCAAAGGTACTGATGGAGCAGTTGTACAAGTGGAATATAGATAGGAAGATAGCTTCAATTACGCTGGATAATGCTTCAACTAACAAAGTCGTGGTAAGTGATCTTCTTGCTCAGCTAAAACCAGATAATGAATTACTTTTGGATGGGGAATTATTCCATGTTCGATGTTCTTCTCATGTAGTTGCCATTATTATTGATCATAGGATGCTGCAAATTAAAGAATAAATACAGAAAATTAGAAATTCAGTGAAATTTATTAGAGGTTCCACCACAAAGACAACAAAAATTTAAAGAAGTTTGCTTGCAAGTCAATGCTCCTGATAAAAAGTTGATTCAAGACGTTGATACAAGGTGGAATTCTACCTATCTGATGCTTGAAACAACACTTATATTTCGGGAAGCATTTAACCGGTTCAGGAAGATTGAACCTGATTTTCTTAATGTTGCTCCAACGAGTGAAGACTGGAAGAATGCAAGTAGTCTTTCAATTTGCTTGAAGTTCTTTTATGAAGTCACCATTCTCTTTTCAGGTACGTCATACGTGACAGTTAATCGTTATTTTGATACTGCTTGTTCTTTGTATTTAGAACTTCGTGAGTGGTGTGATTCCGATGATGCATTAATCTCAAAAATGGCAGTGAATATGATGAAAAAGTTTGATAGATATTGGGAACTTACTAGTAAAACATTTGCAATAGCTTCCATTTTAGATCCTCGGTTGAAAATGAAATTATTGGATTACTATTTCCCTTTAATATATCCTGGTAACAACGAGGAGAAGAAGTTAGAAGTTATGGAAGTCTTGAAAAGATTGTATAATGAATATGCAACACATTATGCTTCTTCAGCTCATGTATACTCATCAAACATTTCGACAAATCAAGTGAACATGGAAGATTCAGTTGGTAGTAGTGGTAGTACTTCATCTTCTCAAAGTTCTTTTACTTCTAGAAGGAAAGGTTTGACGGCATTTCTGGAAGAAAGTTCACAACATGACGTTGTTCGCACAGATCTAGAGCAATACCTATCAGCTGATGTTCACCCTATTAGAAAAGGAAGTGGTATTGATCTGAATGATTCTAGTTTTGATGTTTTGGGGTGGTGGAAATTTCATGGACCAATGTATCCAATTGTAGCAGTGATAGCTCGTGATATATTAGCAATTCCTGCATCATCGGTGGCTTCTGAATCTGTTTTCAGCACCAGTGGTAGAGTTGTAGATAAATTTCGTTCTTCAATGCTTCCAGAAACAATTGAAGCTCTGATATGCACACAAGATTGGATAAGAAGTGCGCTGAAGAGTAAGTAACATATTCAATTCATGTTTTCTATTATATCAATTTTAGTTAGTGATTCATTTACTATGGTTCTGTACGTCAACTAACTATTTTATTGTGTTAGATGAGGGATTTGGGTTAGGTAGTACTTCACTTCAGACTCTTTTGGAGGCAATTGAGGAGCTCGAGTCAGACGATGATGATGCAACATCGCACATTGTCTAAATGACTGACTATCAATTTAAGGTAAAATAACCAGCTAACCTTGGAATGCACAAATTTGTATTTCCTTAAACTTTGTCGAAATGTGATTAGTACAGTATAAGGAAATACATCCGTAAGAAAGTTCGACTTGTGTCTGTCTATGGTTACTTGTACACGTTGGAATGCACAAATTTGCTTCATCACAGGCAAGGTCTTTGATTGTGATATGGTTACTTGTACACGTTATTTGGTTGAAGATGCAAGATTTGTACTTTTTTACTCGTAGCACATTGTCCTTATGTAATGTATTTCCTTAAACTTGGTAGAGAATGTGGTAGTGATAATAATTTTGAGGTGGTTTCTGAATTGGGAAAAATTGGGAATATGATCAACTGTTTTTGTTTCTCCTGCAGGAACAATTGGAAATATGATGGTGAAATCTTTAGTGAACTGGTTGGAACTTCTTTTTGGTATATATATATTATATAGGCATAGCCAAAGAACATGCGAAGTGCGAACTACATCCTTCTTTTTTGTATATGTACTTGTGTAGGAAACGCATTTATCTTTTAGGGCTTCTACACTTTATAGAATGATATGTCTGTCAACTTTTGTGGTTATAATACGACAAACTATATTAGCCATTAGGGCTGGCGTTACTTGTAGTTATCGGCAAAAAAAATGTCTGCCAACTTTTGTATTTAATATTTATCATATATAATGGCAGATTCTTACTTATAGCTAGGAAAGTAACTTTGATTTTCCTAATCTAAGGATTCTAAGCTCAAGTTTACTCTACTTTTGTATGTATGTTAAAGATGGTCACTTTTCAGGTGTTGAATAATCCTTTTTCAGTACTCAGGAGCCATAAAATTGGGAAGTCATATAAGTTTGTTTTTTTACCCGATGGGTACCCGGACCCGGTGATTACCCGTGACCTTTACCAGGTCCGGTTCTGGGCCAACACATTATGGAACCGGCCCCGAAACCGTTAGGACCCGGAACCGACGCTGATATGTCGGGTCCGGTTCTGGGCCATGTACTACCCGGGAGGACCCGGACCCGTTGATAGCCCTAGGCGTAAGGAACGCGACTGCACCTTAATCAGTGTGAGATTGGTTAAGGATCAACTATATTCTAGTCTGAAGTTAACTTGTAGTAGGCTAGAGTCTGTAGCGTCTTAATACAATGTGGTGTTCAAAACTGAACTAGGTCTCGGGGTTTTTCTGCATTTACGGTTTTCTCGTTAACAAAACTTCTGGTGTCCGTGTTATTTCTTTTCTGCATTATATTTGTTTATATAATTGAAATATCACAGGTTGTGAGTAGTTCAATCAATTGGTAAATCCAACCTTTGGTTGCTGATTGAATTTGATTGACACTTGAACATTGGTCTTTGGTACCGTTCAAGTTGTTTCTCATAACAATCAGGTTCACGGATTCTATCTGTTCGATTTTCTGATTACATTGAGAATTAGAGATATAACTCTTGGATATATTTTCCTTGATTGAGTCTGACTGTCTAGTTGAATCTCTTGGAATTATATTGAAGTTAGTCCATACAGATTGCCTAACGAAATATTAGGTGTGGTTGTTAGACCCCCGTTTTTGCAATTGGTATCAAAGCATGCAAACACGTTTAATACCTCATAAGTCTGTGTTTGTAGTAATATGACTCTATGGAGAAAAACGCCATCTCTATAAAAGTACCGACAGTCTTTGATGGCTCGAATTACTAATAGTGGAAAATTTCTATGTGTGCCTTTATCCTAGCGCGTGATTTTCAATAGAGGGTTCATGTAGTTAATGACTATGATCCTCCAACGGTTACAGTAAACGGTGTTACTGCTCCAAAGGATATTGGTGCATATGAACCTGACGAGATTCTCGTTGCAAAGCAAAATTCCGACGGTTTAAATGCGATCATCCATGCCATTACCCCGGATCTTCAGCACCATGTGACCACATGCAATAAGTCTAAAGATGCTTGGGATATTTTAGAGACCGTATTTGAAGGGAATACCTCTGAAAAGGAAGCTAGGCTTCAAAATCTAAATTCATTGGGAAAACCTTCGTATGTCTGATGAAGATTCATTTGATGAGTTTAATCACAAAGTGTCTAAAATTATTAATGCATCTTTTGCGCTGGGTAAGACTATTCATGAAAAGGACATTGTGATGAAAATTCTCAGATCGTTGCCAGCTAGAAACGATTCTAAGAAACATGCCATCGTTGAAGGAAATAACCTTGATGCACTTTCCATAAACACTCTTGTTGGGAAGTTAAAGATATTTGATCATGAGCATACATCCAAATCTGTAAAGGATATTGCTTCCAAAGCATAAAAGAACACTAAATTGGTTGACAAAAGTAAAAGTGTTGGCAACTTTGTAGTTGATCCTATTGATCAAACTGATTTATCAGATGAAGATCTTGACAACTCAGTCTCACTGATCACAAGACAGTTTAGAGATCTTCTTTTAAAGAGAAGTAAATGGTTCATAGAGATAAACCTAGGTCATCAGAGATACCTGATTTTGGTAATCAGGAAAGGAGGACCTGGCTGAAATCGAAGAAATTGACCTCTTGAAAAGTGTGAACCCTTCTTAGAAAAATGGTCTATAGAGAGATTGATTTCTCTATAACTGTATCTGAATCGAATAAGAAGGACTTTGGGTGAAATAGTTCCCCCTAGCTTGAACAAACCAGGGAAATTTCCATATTTGATTCAAAAACTAGAATCAGTTCAGTTTATTTTACGACTCCTTTTTTATTCATGAGGCGTATGGTTATCAAGGATTATGGCTTCATATATCCTCTACGAAATTACAAAATTTTCCCGATTTTACAAATTCTTCGGGATTCTGTATTACCATATGAATTATTACTTGGGAGCATTATTGTTTTCCGTTCTCTTCTTTTCTTCCACAACACAGATATCATGAAGGTAAACTTTAATAAAATAATATCAGGATTATTTTAGGATTATTTTAATGCATGCAATTTTAACTATTATGTTCTTACCTGATGAAAATACCAATTTCACAATTGAAATGTAGCAATAACACGAAAACTAGATCCAAAAAACTCATCCAAAAACTTAGATAAATAATTTAATTCACATTCAGATTTTATATTTTCATTTACAACCTAGGGAGTAACTTTTCTAATAAGAGTAGTTTTAGACAAACGGCTCTTTTAAATCACTGCAAAACCGTGTAGATACATTGAAGATGGACCCCACCACGAGAAATGCAGGGGTTCCATTTATGGGGAACTTTTGTGTCTACACGGTTTTCTTTTAGGGTCGGGATCCCTTGACAAAGCTTTTTAACAAAAACGTTTGACAAATCTTACGAGTCGTTGGATTATTTATATCTAATGGTTTGTATCTGTGCTTACCTGGCAGTTTAGCAGGCTCCATGTTGTGTGTGGCTGCTTTGGCGTAATTCTATGAAGTTGCTCTTATCTATCCCTCTTTTAGATACCTTCACAGTTTATTCTACTTTGATTTAGTAGATTGCGTTAAGATTTTTGTTTCTCCTTTGAAATCTTTTTTCACACTAATGGAGTGAAACTTCAAATATTTTTTTAGGTCAATAGAAATCTGAATTTTTCATGTTTTTTAGGTCAATAGAAATCTGATTTTTTTATGTGTTGATGAGTTAAATTAAACACCACCAAGTTTTCCACTTTTTTTTTTTTTTTTTTTTTTTTGCGATTGCATAATGATGATGATGACTCACCATTTTCAGATTTGAGGATTAATCCCGGTTAAACCCAATACTGGACAAGATGAATTGTTCTTGATTGTGATTATGATGAGAAGAACACTGCTATTATTACCACACCAAAAAACTTGTTTTTATGATTGCAGTAATAAAAGAATCATTAATACACCTCATACCAGCTCCATCAACATGCCTTTTTAACTTAATTAACATTTCCAAAAGAGATTGATGTTGATTAAACGTTAATTCCGATAATCAGGTAGGTGAAACTGTTGTTGGTAGTGATAATGGAGGAGACATAAATTTCCAGTAGAAATAGGACAAGTAGAAAATTGTGATGATGAATGACAGTAATAAACACTATAAAAGAGTTGGTTTTTATTCTTTATAGAAAAAGTTGGTCATGGTGATGAACGTGATGGTCATCAAGAAGAGATCAGTGAATCACATTATCTCCTAAAATTTTATTTCCAAAGTCTCGGCATAGATACAACCAAACAAGGAATAGTAGGAGTTATATGCCACTTCACCTGAATTTATCAACCGATGGATTAATCACATCCTATGGTTTAGAAATTTTGTCAAATTGTTTTGTCAAAATGGTTTGGTAGAGCGTCCACAATGGTGCGATCAAAATCAAAGATCAAAGATCAAAAACCACGATCAAATTTGAGTTTAGTCAGTAGTGTGACGCAACGGTAAACGAGTATATTTAATCGAACGAAAATATAATCAACGTCTGACAGTGGAGCGTTGATATAGTAAACGCCGGATATGGGGCGTTGATATAGCAAACGTTTTATCTGGGGCGTTTATATAGTTTACGCCTGGAATAGGGACGTTGATATAATTCACGCCGGATGGGGCGTTTATATAATGCACGCCGGGACAAGGACGTGGATATAATCTCCGCACTCCCATCTATCGTTTTGCAGTTAGTCAAAATTGTTAAAAGTTAAATCGAATCAAGACCAGCAAGTTAGTAATTGGCTAGTCTGTACTTTAACTACTAATGGAGCTATTGTATACAGTGATACAATTGTATGGGTTTTAGTACTTCTAAACTAGACGTGGTATATACTAAAGTCAATTAACTACTAACTAGCTATATTCTTTAGCTTGAGCACATGTATAAAGCATTAACAAAAATGTACTTAATAGAACATTTTTGTCGACTATTTTTATCAGTTCAAAAACATGGTAACAAACATAGAGGATAAGGTATAATGTCCGCCCGGTGTAGGGCGTAAGGTTTATGTACGCATGAACGGGGCGTTTATATAATGCATGCCTTAATAGCACGAACATTATACTCACGCCTGTTATCAGGCGGACATTATACTAACGCCCGATTGGACGTACATTATAGATTCGCCTAGCTACGACGTATATTATACAACCGCCTGATCCCGGGACGAGAATTATACCACCGCTTCAGATGAAGCGTGCATTATATAAACGCCTGTTAACGGACGAAGATTATAACTTCGCTCGACCAAATTTGGTTTTGGTCGTTGCTCCAGACCAAATATAGTCTCAAATTTGGGTTTAGTCTGGTATATGATCTTTAGTCTGTTCGACTGTGTCACGTATCTGGACCATATATTTGGGTTTAGTCGCCCATTGCATTTTCTCTTAGAGCAACCACAGTGGGCGAGTATAACCAAATATTTGGTCAAAAAACGAGACACATCGGACATACTATCGATTAAAATCCGGACCAAAGACCAAATTCCAGACTATATTTGGTCCAAGACCAAGACCAAAACCAAATATAGTCTAGCGAACGTATAGTTAATGCCCCACCACCGGGCGTTATACCTCCGCCCACTCTTTTTTTTTACACTTTATATATATGGGTCGGGCTTTATACCTCCGCCCCATTTTTGTTTTTTTAGTTTTCTGGAATCTGATCGGGCGAACATATAGTTTACGCCCCACACCAGGCAAACGTATAGTACACGCTCGACCAAATTTAGTCTTCTCCCGTAGCGTCACACACCAGACTAAACTCAAATTTGGTCATTTTTTTTGGTCTTTGATCTTTGGTTATACTCGCACCATTGCAGTTGCTCTTAGAGGATCCCGATCCTTTCTTTTATAGTTTAATTCCACGGTCTATGAAGCATTTTTGTTCTAATAGTTGGCTCAATAACACCATTCCGCTAATAGTCTGCTAACACTATATATTCACTATCTGTTGGACTTGACGTTTTCTTTTTTTTTACGTACATAAGCCCACTTGTAAGGGATAAATTCAGACAAAAGAGATTCAGCTTCAATCAACGTGTAAAGTTGAAGCGATTTGTTCTTACGGCTCCACATTTTTCGTCTTCAAGTATCTATCTACATCTATATTACAGATAGATGGAGATGAGTCTGAGATATTTTGCATAGAAAGAACTGGTTTATTCTCCCTTTTAATCAACTCCTTGTAATTAACTTGATCATTAATTCATGAAAGGAGTTGACAAAGTTTTGCCCCTAAGTTACTCAAGTGCCAGAGAATCGAACGGAGAAAATAAAGGCAAGCGGGGTTACAATCCAATTGATTTCCTACAGGCTAGAAAATCACACGAAGGTTAGAAAATCGAACAGGATATATTTAACGTTGGAACAAACTTTTATATGATCCGTACTGTACTTCACAATTCCACGACCACACATTTCATGAAAAATGATAACAAAAACAGAAAGCTAACATATTACTTACATAAAGATATCCACGTGAACAATCCACAAGAACAAAAAAAGAAAAGAAAAATGACTGCGACTGATGTCTGTTGCCTCTCCAGAAATTACATGGACAATAGAATTGAATGACGAACTAAATTTGTAATAGCAAGAGAAACAGCAGTCAACTGAAAGAAATCATAATTTTCTCTCACTAATGGAGAAACAGCCGAATAATCTTGATTATTATCATTGTCTTTAAACCCATCTTCACAAGTAGTTGAAGAATCCATTGCTGCGCTCATCTTAATATTCGCCGAGAAAGAATCATAAGCATCGAAAGCCTTTACAGCTTCTTCAATATTTGAAATCGCATCACCATAAAGCTCTGAACAATCTCTCAGGTATTTCTCAATTCTTGTAAAATCATCTAAATCTTTATCGTTTAATAACTTCTTTATGTATGAATTAATATATGTTGCATTCGTTAAACTTAATTCCATTGATATTATACCAAGTTGTTGAAGATTTGCTGTTGAACTCCTTGGATCCGATTGCAGTGAGTTTACACAGGATGTGAAATTCAAGTTCGGACTACTTTCAGCTGATTTTCTACATGTTTCAACAGTTATGTCTTCAGCTGCAGCACCATTATGAGAGATAAATAGTAGAAGTGAGAAAACTGTGAGAGATACTGATGATGGGTGGTTCATTTCTTGTACCGTTGGTTGAGTATTGAATGATAGGAGGAGTTCTATGATAAGGTTTTTTTAGTACCTTTTAGATGATTGGAGAATTTATGTTTGCGAAAATAATTAATGGTGCTGTGAGTCTTGTGTATATTTTTGGTGGACATATATAGCTGTACAGAATAGATAGATGAACGCTATCAGTGCCAAGACACAAGGAATGTTGGTTGAAAATAGATTAGGTGCATGTGTTAGAAAAGCGTCCAAGTCAAGTAGAAATCGTCCTTGTGATAATGTATTATACAAGTGTATCATTTTTAATTTCTGTTGCGCCGTAATCTTTAATCATTGTAAATTTGTAATTGATTATAACCTAACCTGATCCTCACAGCTTTTGGTTTTATTTTTGTTAACTACTAGTGCTTTGTACACTTATAAAAAGATGAGTAATTATTTTTATTTGAGTCGGTACGTGTTTTCTTATTTGCGAAAATTCCTAACTGATGTTAATAGCACCATTTGAGATCGGGATTCAGTTACATGGTCAACAAAATTCAAAACAACTATATCAATAATATTTCTCCATGATGACGGATTCAAAGATTCAACCCAAGAACGCAGAAACCAAGAACAAGCCTAAAAACAATGGTAAAGTACAGTGCGGGTGTAACTATAGTACAATGGTAAAATCATTGGGTGGTGATACCAGTGATTTCTGGATCAGTAGGAACCGGTCTCGGGTGGTCTGAAAATGTGGCTCGACCGTGGTCCAGTATCTACAGAAACCATATTAGCGTATCCCGCTCGAGGCTATCCTTTCCCAACACAGGCCCAAGAACCCAATTCCTTTCCATAACTAGAACTACTGAAACTAGGGTCGTTCATGGTCGGTTTCGGCTCGATTTCCATCCAAACCAAACCAATACCAATACTATTGGTTTCTAAAAAATATTACCATCACCGAACCATTAACCATTGGTTCGGCTTCTTAATGATTTTAGCCGGTTTCGGTTTGTTACACTGGGTTAATGGAAACCGACCGTACGTCAGTTTTCTGAAACTGACAATTCAAATATTTAAAAAAAAATCACAGTAGAATTTGAACATACCTGCAGAATGTAATTAACACTAACCATAGTTCATATTTCAAGTTTAGAAGCACAATTTAAAACATAAACAGTACAAATTCAAAAAACATAAACGTAAAGAAGATAGTTCTCTTCTATGAACTGAAGAAGGAGGCGAAGAAAAAAGATAGAGAATTGAAGTGAGGTTAAGAAATTGGTCGATGACATCTAGTATTAGGGTTAAGAAAAACGAAGGGTGTAGATTAAATCTTAGGTTTTAATCTAACGGTTTAACATAACCGATTTTCCACTGGTTTTTGGTTCGGTTTTGCGGTCAAACCAAAATAGAACCAGTAATGTTGGTTTTCAAATTCTTTTTCCACAACCAATCCATTAGTAAATGATCCGGTTCGGTTTCTTCCTAATTGGTATGGTTCGGTCCGGTTCCGGCGGAAAACCAAACCATATTCACCCTAACTAAAACTTGAATAGCCAAACTATACAGTTTCTTCTACAGTGGGAAAGGACGTAATAAGATACCACATATGAAAACTATCATGAAAAATTTTTACGGAAAATGACACAACATTCTAGATTGCTTTAACCCAACCTTTAATTTGAGAAATACAATTTATCAAGGATAAGAGTATATAACTAGATTCATATGCGATATTGTTTGTTGAGATTATGGGCATGTTAAATAATAGGCTTTTACAGAATCATGGTGCAAGTCTTCAGTTAGTTCATGTCAAATCTTCGTTATCCAACGGTAGTAAAGCTGCTAGTTCAATTTTGAACACGCGGTGGGAGATTAATTTTTTTTCATAAATATTTTTTGATCCTTGGTACCATCAGAAGCACACAACCCCTTTAGCAATCACATCAGCTGCAAAGTTGATATTGCGGAAAGCATGCTCGAAACATACACGCCTATACCAGGCCTTAGCAGCGAGCCACCTTTGTTGAACTGTCCCCGGGACTGAATTTGCTTTAAAAGCTTGTATTGCGCTCTAACGCGGATGTACATTGATCTCCACTGTTGTGCCCATTCTAACACATAATTTCAGCCAATATAGTTGGTAGCAATGCCCAGTCCGATACTCTAAGCTAATACGTGTTATATCCTTACAACAATTAACACGCAGATGTGATAGAAATGGTGAATATCACCTCTTGAATCCAATGATCCAAGCCAAATTCTGTGCACAGAGGCGCAACCAAGAGTTTTATTAACAACAAATTTCAGATAAAGAGAAGAGAAAACTCTTCTTACAACTTAAATGAAGAATGATTGAACCCTAATTTAACTCAATCCGTGACTAACACATGTAGACTAATCAACGGTTGAACAGTTTACCAATTACTAACCCAACTAACATACTGGTGCACTCACTAACTAGGATAAGGGCAGACCACAGTGTAAAGGGATACAACATTGCCTACCCCTGAAAAATCCTTGTCCTCAAGGACAAATTTAGGATAGTGTGACTGAATATTTGTGACGTCCTCCCAAGTAGCATCATCTGGTGAAGAGTTAGTCCATTGGATGAGGACCTGGCGCACTAGTCTGTTGCTTCTGAGGATAGACTTTGTCTTCAACACCTTCTCTGGAAGCATTATGATCTCGCCATGCAAGTCAACAACAGGCAGAGTAGGAGAAGGAGTATGCTGCATACCAATATGTTTCTTCAGCTGAGAGACATGGAACACTGGGTGTATCCTGGAGTGAGATGGAAGCTGAACTTTGTAGGCCACTGCACCAATCTTTTGCAGAACTGTGAAGGGTCCATAGTATTTAGCTGATAGTTTGAAGTTCTTTCTCAAGGACATAGATGTTTGCTTCTAAGGTTGAAGCTTGAGATAGACCAAATCCCCTTCTGCAAATAACCTTTCAACTCTTGTTGAATCAGCATAAAGTTTCATTATATCTTGGGCTTGCTGTAGAGATTCTTTGATAATGTCCAGCATAGAATCTCTTGTTTTCAAGTAAGTCTCAACAACATCAACAGAAGTAGTAGCCAAGGTAGTCAATATCGGTTGTACATACCGATATTAAAGGTTTTTATAGGATATCGGAAATAATCTTTATGATATTGAAAATATCGGCGATACGAAGGAGAAACGATAAAAACGTGTGTATCGTCCTATACGGACCGATATATCGGTTTCACTTGTACACCGATAATATAGGTTTTACTTGTATACTGATATATCACTAATGTATTTTGTCTTTTGATTATAATTTCTTGAACTTTTAGTTTAAGAAAGTAACTCCACTAATTTTGGTAACTTCATATATGATTGTGGTGGATGTAGTTACTGTAAATGTGATGTTGATGGGCTAACATACATTCAATGCTTGGTTTCGTTGTTGATAGTATAAGGCTCTAATCAACCACCTCTTATTTTGTAAGCTTGAAGTATGTTTACTACAATTATTATTTTTTATTATGGTTATATCAATATATTTTTTTGTTTTCTAAATAATAAATATTAAAAAAATCCGAATGATGTATCACCTATAAAAACAAATATTATCATTTGTATATGTGTATAGGACCGGACCGATACGATACCGATACACGATATTAACTACCTTGGTAGTAGCATTAGATGGAAAGGCTAACTGTGGAGGCAAATAGCCATATAATGCCTGAAATGGAGACATCTTTAAGCCTCTATGAAAGCTAGTGTTATACCACCATTCTGCCAGTGATAGCCAATTGCTCCAACTGCTTGGTTTGTGTCCTGTGATACATCTCAAATATTTTTTCAAGCATGCATTAACCCTCTCTGTTTGACCATCAGTTTGAGGGTCGTATGCAGTGCTTAAGTTCAAACTGGTACCCAGTGCTTTGAATAAATCATGCCAAAAAGTACTTGTAAATATCTTGTCTCTGTCAGACACTATAGAAGCAGGAAGACCATGCAATTTGAATACCTGATTGAGAAAAATTTGTGCCACAGAGGAAGCTGTAAATGGGCGTTGCAGAGAAATGAAGTGAGCATATTTAGTTAGTTTGTCTACAATGACTAGAATAACACTCTTCTTGTTGCTGATGGGCAAACCCTCAATGAAATCCATTGTAATGTGCTGCCATGCATGATCAGGTATAGGTAGAGGTTGCAGCAGGCCAACAACATTTGTGTGATCACTTTTGTTTCTCTGGAAAGTGTCATATTGAGACACAAAAAGAAAACATCTCTTTTCAGTTCTTGCCAATAGAAATGGCTTTTTGCTCTTGCATAAGTAGCTTGAATGCCAGAATGTCCTCCTACAACAGAAGTATGTAGAGAATGTAAGAGAGTTTGTCTTACATGTAAAGCTTTGATTTGTATCTTAAGATTCCCTCCTTGTAAGTGAAATGCTCCAGACTTGAAGGACTTAGCAGAAGCTTAGAAATAAGGAGTTATGCCTTGTCATCATTATTATAACTAGAGAGTACCTCTTGGGCCCAAGCTGGTATGGAAGCAGCTAATAAGTTGCAGTTGGCTTCAGTAGATGGTCTTCTTGAAAGTGCATCAGCTACAATATTTTCAACACCCTTTTTGTATTTGATATCATAATCAAAGCCTAGAATCTTGATTAACCACTTTTGGTGTAGTGCAGTAGTAATCTTTGCTCCAAGAAGTATTTAATGCTTTGATGGTCAGTTTGAATGGTGAATTTTTCCCCTTGTAGTTAATGTTTCCATTTTCGAACTGCCATGACAATGGCCAGAAACTCTTTATCATAAGTAGATAATGCTCTAGCTCTTGGGCTTAGTGGCTTGCTAAAGTAAGCTATGGGCTTACCCTTCTGAAGTAAGACAGCTCCAATACACAGTTCACTTGCATTACTCTCAACCACAAATAGTTTAGTGAAGTCTGGCAAAGCTAAGATGGGTGTGTTGGACACTGCTAGTTTAAGCTGCTCAAAAGTTGTTGTGGCAGTTGAAGTCCAAAGAAATGAGTTTTTCTCTAGAAGATCAGTGAGTGGCTTACTAATGGCACCATAATTTTTGAAAAACTTTCTATAGTAGCCTGTAAGGCCAAGAAAGCCTCCAAAGTCTTTGATAGTGGTTGGTTGTGGCCAAGACTGCATGCAAGCTATCTTATTTGGATCAACACAAACTCCTGCAGCTGAGATGATGTGGCCTAAATATTCCAATGATGATTGGACAAAAAAACATTTTGATATCTTACCATAAAGTTGATGTTTTCTGAGTAAGGAGAAGGTAAACTTGAGATGCTCTAAATGTTCAGACATGAATTTGATGTAGATTAAGATATCATCAAAGAAGACCAGAATAAACTTTCTCAAAGCTGATTGAAATACTTCATTTATTAAAGCTTGAAATGTAGCTGGAGCATTAGTGAGGCCAAAGGGCGTCACTTTAAATTCATAATGGCCTTGATGGGTTCTGAAAGATGTCTTGAAAACGTCTGAAACATGGAATCTGATCTGATGGTATCCAACTCTCAAATCAATTATGGTAAAGATAATAGCTCCATTTAACTCATCCAATAGTTCCTCAATAATTGGTATTGGAAATTTGTCTTTGACTGTAATGCTGTTTAACTTTCTATAATCAACACAAAATCTCCATGTGTTGTCCTTCTTTTTGACTAAGAGTATAGGAGAGGCAAAAGGACTATGGCTAGGATGGATGATGCCATTTTCTAACATTTCCTTGAAAAGTTGTTCAACTACTCCCTTCTGGATATAGGGGCATTTGTAAGCCCTTTGATTCACATGAGTGGAGCTGGGTTGTAATAGAATTGTGTGATCTAAACTCCTCTGAGGAGGTAGCTTAGTTGGCTCAGCAAAAATGTCAGTAAACTCTTGAAGTAAAGAAAGTATTTCAGGAGGTGTTGTGTGTTGTGTAGGAGGTGTAGAAATGGAAAATAAATTACCCACTAAACCATGAGAATTCTTAGCAAAAAACTTCTTGACTGCCTCACCACTCATCATTAACAAATAAGGTTTAGGAGATGTACCTTGTAATGTAGTCTTCTTAGCTTTGTTTTTAAAAGAAATAGACAATTTGGAGAAGTTAAAGAGAACATCACCCAAAGTTCTCAGCCAATCTGCACCAAGTACAATGTCACAACCTCCTAATGGCAAGACCCTGAGGCTTTCCTTAAATTGGTGACCCTGCATGCTCCAAGTAAGCTGTGGACAAATACCAGTACTTATTGTCTTCTCACCATTTGCAACTGTGACTAACATTGGATCAGTAGGCTCAATGTCGCACTGAAGTGAACTTGCTGAAGCACTATCAATGAAACTGGTAGTGTTTCCTGTATCAATTAGAATGAATATTTTTTGGTGATAGAGAATACCAGGAATTCTAATTGTGTCACCAATAGCAGTCCCTGTAAGAGCATGCAATGATATTTTAACATCAGAGTGTACTGGAGATTCAGTAGTCTCCTCAAAAACTTCCTCCTCTTCCTCGGTATCTTGTAATTCATTATTGTCCATTTGAAGCATGAAGATCTTCTGTTTGCCTTTAAAAAAGTGTTATGCCTTATACACCTCATCACAGTTGTAACATAACCTTGTGCTCTTCTTTTATTCATCTCCTCAGGTGTGAGTCTCTTTATTGAAGGAGATGTTGGGTTTGATTTGTGGGGAAGGGGAAAGGAATATCTAGGAGTGATGTGTGCAGACTTTGGAGAAGTCAAAATGGATTTGGGTGGAAAATTGTTATATGAAGATTGTCTGTTAGAGTTGAAAGAGTTGTTGAAGGACCTGGTAAATGGTTTAGTAACAACTGCTGCTAGAGTAAGCTTTTGTTCTTGTAATCTAGATAAGGAAAAGGCATCTGCTAAAGTTTTTGGATGAAACGTAGAGACAAATTTACCTCTCTCATCCTTGAAACCACTAAGAAAACTCATAACAAAGTATTCTTCACTAAAAGACAGATTCATCTTCAACATTAGTTTTTTGAGCAACTCAAATTCTTCGTAATAGTCATCCACAGATGAAGATTGCACCAACTTATTAAAACTACCAACAAAATTTCCTCAGTAGGGTTTTCAAAACGTGCACAGAGATTGACAGATAAATCTTGCCAAGTAATTCGATGTCCATGTAGATTGCAGCAATATTCACTTTCTTGTGTTCCTCAATATCATTCAACTCAAAATATCTCTCACTCTTCTGTATCCATGCTCTAGGATTCTTTCCATCGAATCTTGGGAAATCCATCTTAGGAAGACGATGCCGTTGATAGTGATTTTGATGTTGATTTGAGTAACGAGTATCTCCTTGAGTTTATGGACGTGAAGTACTAGCTGGCTCTGGTATTGAATCTAACTTCTTCATAAGTAAATCAAATTTAGAAGTCAGATATGATGAAAAACTAGTGAAATTTTCTTGTAATTTGGTAATGGCAGCGGTGTTTGCTTCAACCTTATCGTTTACATCTATGATAGTCATTGGAAAAAAAAAATTGGATGAAAATGAATGGATACTAACGACTCTGATGCCAATTGTTATATCATTACAACAATTAACACGCGTAGAAATGGTGAATATCACCTCTTGAATCCAATGATCCAAGCCAATTCTGTGCACAGAAGCGCAACCAAGAGTTTTATTAACAACAAATTTCAGATAATGATAAGAGAAGACTCTTCTTACAACTTAAATGACGAATGATTGAACCCTAATCTAACTCAATCCGTGACTAACACATGTAGACTAATCAATGGTTGAACAATTGACCAATTACTAACCCAGGTAACATACTGGTACACTCACTAACTAGGATAAGGGCAGACCACAGTATAAAGGGATATATACAAGTTATACCACAATACGGTACCACAACGAACTTATAAATAACTCTAAGCTCAACCCTCGGGGCGATACTTCATATAAGAAAAAAACAGCGCTCTGATTTTCTTCAGAACGAGTCTTACAATGAAGAAAATCATGTCGACGGCTGCTTCTTCTCCTTCTTCAAGTTCGATTGCGTACTTAACGGGAGATATTTGGTTTGGGATATTTCTTCGTCTCCCTCTTGATTTAATCTTCAAATTCAGGTGTGTATCGAAGATATGGTTTTCAATTCTTACAAACCCACGTTTCATCAAGAGTTGGTTGGAACTCAACGAGTTATCACTACCATGGGGATTTGTTATTTTTGTTAATTCAAGGGACCGTTTCCGAGATGAAAAATTCAAAAGAATGTTTACAATTGCATATCCTGACTCACATTCAGATTTTGCATTTCAACGCCGTCAGAATGAGTTCTCTCTTAGCTTTCTAGATCAAGTTTTCCCAAATCATATTCACTATGTCTATGGAGAAGATTTATATATATTAGAGTGAACACGTAAATCATGAAGGCATCTATATGTTCACAAACAATGTTAGCATTCTATACACATGCTCGGACTGATGAGACGATTATATTGATTCCTCGGCTCAAAACCTTCGGGTTTATCATTGCCTCGTCTAATATCATCACCAGAGACGTTCATATAGAGGAAGATAAAGAAAACGAAGTGTAAAAGTAATACTCGCGGAGTATGAACTGGATGTAAAGTGCTGAAATGTAAATAAGACTGGGATTTACATGGTTCAGCACTAAGGCCTACATCCACGGGGTTGTCGTTTTCACTATGCATTTGATGATTACAGAGGTAGTCGAATGACTTTGGAGTTTCCATAGGTCTGCAAATTTTAAAAGGTAAACTTACACTAAAAATTCTTCTCTCTCGATCTCTCTCTATCTTTTTTCCTCCCCGCTTCTCTCTTGGTGGAGAGGGGGTATTTATAGGGTGAGTGTGGGACCCGTTTCTGAGAGCCGTCGGAACCTTATCTTCTTGTGCTTTGTGTACATCACGCAAAGGTCTTCCTTCATTGCTGGATCACGCAGAATCACCCTCGTTCATTCCACGGGTTGATCGACACGTACACTGCTCAGAGTGTTTAATGCGGGTGGTTGAGACGTATGCTCGTGTCAGACAAGTGTCTTCTTCCCCTATCACGTCCATGTCAGTCAATCCTTCTCTTCACCGTTGATCTTGGCTTCTTTTGGGGATGAGATAAAGCAACTCTTCGGGAGTTATTTGGTGTTCCGCAGTACACCGTGCTTCTGGTACATCCTTTAACTTCTGCCCTTGGATTTGTTTGGGCGAAGATCCGACGTCAACAGGATGGGCTTCTTGGCTGTGGGTGTGTGGCATCATGTTTTGGTGACTTGGTCCGCATGCTCTCCACGTGTCTTCTCATACACGTGTTTGATGATGAAATATGTACATACAATTTGCCCCTTTTCTTCGGGATTGAGCGTTTAGTGGGAGCATTGAAGAAAACAGACGTTACATATTCCTCCTCTCTCCTAATAACTTCTCCTAGATACTTGGGTACGTTTATCACTCGTGCATTAACTGCTCATTTAATAGGCACGTTTCCCATTCCTCCATTAACTTCCTTATCTTTCTTTCGAGTATATAAAGGAGAGGAGAAAAAATTAATTTCATTCTCCCTGTCAGACTTCATCCTTTGTTCTTCAGCCATTAAATTCTCTCTGCCCTAGCATTAATCACGCTCGTTTCTTATTTGTTCCTGGTTTGTTCTCTCATTTGTCTTCTTTTGGGATTTTGTTTGTGGTGGTAAGGTTTATTTTCTTCGTTTCTGTTGTTTTAAATTTTGTGTTGATTGTGAATTTCCTGCTGTTGTTGTACCTTGTTTGTGATGAAGAACATCTTTTGATGCATGTATGCTAGTTTTCCCCTGTTCTTCTTCTTAAGTCGAGGAGGCCAGTGTTTCAACTGTATTGATTATCAAACTAGGGTTTCTAGGCTATGTTGAGATGAACTGTTAATTTTGTGGTTTTTTGATCTTTGGTGATGCCCTTGTGTTTGCTTCTAACTTGTTTTTTGTACCTCCTTGCAGCCATGTCTGACCGTCCGCGGCTTCCTTATCAAACTTCGCCTTCCAGTCTGCCGAGATCCCCTCCGCGTAGAGAGTCTGATACATCCCCACACGGGGGAGATCTCTCTAAATTGTCGCAGGTGGATCCCCGTGGTAATAGAGTTTCGTCTTCTTTTGGGACGAGGGATTCACCTCCTAGGAAGGGGGATCCACCGAAGGGCCCTTCCGGCCGTGCTCCTTCTCGTCCTCGTGATGACTCCAGGTGTACGCAGACACCTCCTCGCGGTGACACCTTCGATATTCCTCCTCTTCGTTCTATAGTCCCCGTGCAGAACCCTCTGTCGCCGCCTCCAGTACTTTATTTCAAAGGGAAGAACTCCAAAGGTGCTGTGCTGAGAGCCGAATCATCTAAAAATCCTCCTAAAAGAAAAGCTTCCGAAGCTTTTGTTGGTTCGTCCGATCCCGCGGAAGAAGAGGAGGCTGCCCCGGTGATACGCAGCGTTTCGGTTAGCAATAAGAAAGTCACGTTTAAGCACATTGACCTTGAAGTTTTCAAGGAAAAGCATGAGCTCCAAGCCTTCGAGGTTCGTTTCTATGCCCCTGAGGATGATATTACTTACGAGCTCATCTCGAAGTATCAGTTTGATGAGTTTCATCTGTTGACTACGGTTGGAGCCTTCGAGGCGGGTCTTATGTTGCCGTTGTATAAGTCTGGTGATTCCTTTTATTATGATGTGCTGGCTGGTCGCGAAGGCTCTTCCACCGATACTCATAGTCGTTCCGTGTCGCAATTATCGGGGAACTATCTCCGTGCACTGAGGGAATGTTATCTGCGGAGTAAGGGGGAGACGACGATGACATGTTACGTTCCAAATCCCCCTGTGAGGGAGTGGTATACTCCTGAGAACTTCAACAGCTCCTTTGGGGATTATGTCAATAGTAGGAACCGTAAACCGTGGAGTGTTAGTCTTCGTAACCTCACTGCTCCTCAGGGCGAAATTCGTCTCTTAAGTGAGGTGAGCGATGCCAAACTGAAATACGTTCCAGGCACTAAGGGGTCGGCTCAGCGGAAACTTTTTCCTGCTCGTGAAAGGATCAAGCGTGACCATGATTATGAGTGGCATGCCACTGTTATTGAAATTGTTGGTCCTTGGGCGTATGGTTGGATTCCCGGTCCGCGGGGTTGGCGTCCTTCTGAGAGTAGCAGGCCACGTGAATCCCCTCCTGCTCGTTATGGAGATTTCTGTCCCTGGCGTTTAAATTTAGAGGGAATGAACTTTCCTTATGCTCTCGACGTTGTTGATGGAGACGATGAAGAGGGTTCTAGTGCTATCCTTCCACCGAAGAGTGCCGCTTCTACTAAGGTATGGTTATTGCAGATTCTGGCCGCGCCCCTCCTTTTTTGAAAATCAAACTGTACGAGGAAGTAACTCTTTTTGTGGAACGTGTATTGGTTTGCAGGTGTCGAAAAAGAAAAAGATTGGTCTCAAGCAGTCTTCTACCATTGTGACGGGTGAGGCTGAGGTCCATGAAGAAGTTACCAGTCCAGTGAACGAAGAGTTTTCCGAGGATGAGGAAATGTCTGATGGGGGAAGAGCGCACTGATACTTCCCCTCCTGATGTCGTGGAAGAGGTTGGTGCGGGTTGTGATGGTGTTGATGGGGGAAATAATACCGCGGTGGCCGAGGGAAGTGTTACCGCGGAAATGTCTGCTCCTGCTGGTGATAACCCTGGTGGTCCGGAATTTATCGGAGGGGGTGAGGCTGCAGAAACTCTCCCTACCGCTTCTCAAGAGTTCTCATTTGACAGGGTATATTCCGCAAGGGAAATCTTTGATGATGCCCTCGGTTTTCCCGAAGAGTTTTCTTTGCTTTCCCCCAATGATGATTGGGATGTGCTCGGGGATTTTGGTAAGGAAAATGCTGCTGTTCAGAATGAGGGCGTGGGTGATCACATTGCGCGTGGTGATGTCGAGACTTGTGCTGATGAGGAAATGACAACAAAGAGGAAGTCTGTGGTTGAATCACCTTCCGAGGATTTCTCTCACCCGCGGACGTTTGGGGGTGAGGATGCCATAATGGATTGGCTCAAGAAAAAGAGTCTGCTGTTTGTTCCCCATCCTGCCCCGGTGATTGCTGGTGAGAAAGATTCTGATGCTTATACTCGTCGGATGATGGAGCTATCTTCCGAGGCGCGTGTTGCAGAGATGTGGGGGAAAAGCTTGAGTGTTCCAAAGGCTACCCTCGTAGCGGATCCTCCATCTTATGTTGCTGAAATGATGGCCATAACCGATGGGTACCAATATGGTTTTCCCCAGCAGCATGTCTTGGAGGTAAGTCCTCGTACATATCTCTTCGTGACACTCGGATCCTTCGGTGTGATAATGTTTGCCGTTTGATGTGTAGATGATGAGGAGTGAGCATTGTAACCATGTGCTGTATCAATTCTTTAAAGCAATATCTTTGAAGATGGAGGCTAAGCTTCGTCACAGGGAAAAGGCATTATCCGCGGCTGAGGTGGAGATAGAAGAACTGAAGAATAGCCTTAAAGAGAAAGAAAAGCTGGGTGAAGCGGAGGCTGGTCTTCGTTCAGAGCTTGCCACCGTTCGCGCTGAGTTAGAGCAAACTCGCGACAAAGTTTCAGCTTTCACAGATTCTCCATCTTTTATCCCTCGTAATTCCTTTCTACTACTTAGTTGTTCCGTCTGAGTCTCCCCACCCTATCTTCAGTGGGTGGATTCCCCGAGCTGATATGGCTTCGGAATGAAAGGGCACGACAAAAATCTCGTATCAAAGAGTTGGTCGAAAAAATTAAGAGCGAAGCCAAAAAGTGGGACGCTCGGTCTGAGGGATGGCGCGCAAGGCATGTTCAGATGGTTGATATGCAGTTTCTGTATAACCATGACCGTATTTTGTTCAATGGTACGCTGCTGTGGACACGTGAGAATCTGCGGGAATCCCGTGAGCGTACTTCGTTAATAGAGGCTAGAATACATCTTCTCGAAGAGTAATTACGAAAGGCTCGCTCCCTTCCGTTTGTGGGAATTAAGGAGAGTATGATGTGTCTTACCAGACAAAGGGACGATGCCAGAGCCGAGGTTGGGGATCTCATCAAAGCCCTTGCTGCATCTCGCGCTGAAATAGCCCGCCAGGCTGAGTCTGAGAGAAATCTCGAAGTATGCATGTACAGACTTAGCAAAGGGGTAACAGAGATAAACAACGAAGTCAACCATCTTCGTCACATGGATTCGATGAAGCAGGTAGAATTAGATGCAAGTCAATTTGCTCTAACCACCTTCAACTAGATTATAAGAAACTATTCGTGGAATATGACTATCTTGACGAAGCGCGAGACGCGGTTGTTAATGAGTATGAAGAGGCTTCGGCTTGTGTCGAAGCTATAACCTCATTTCATCGAGTGTGATTGTGTTTTTTCTGCGCTAACTCACTTGTGTTGTCTTTTTTCAGAGCTCGAGGGACAACTCCGCGCTGCAAATGAAAAATTTGAAAAGGCTCAATCTTCCTTAGTGCAGAAGGAAGAACAGACTAATTATTTTAAGAGTCTGGCGGCATCCCGCGAGGAGGCCGTTGGTGCTTCTTCTAAAGAAGTGAATCATCTGTCCTCGTTGTTATCTCAATCCCACCAACGAACGACACTTATTATGCATAAGGCTCGGTGTCAATTGGCGGAGGAGACAAACAAGATGCTGGAGAAGATTGAGCTTGGGCTTAAGACCGATCATGGACTCGTAAAGAGCTATCTGCGTCGTCATGTACCTGCCTCCTTGCCTGGCTCCTCGGGACCCTCTTCTGGTGGGAGCGTCCCTTCAACTCTTCGGAACAACTCTGCTTATGGGGCGGCATCTTCCAAGTGAAACCACGGCATTAGCCTTCAGTTAGATTTTGCTAGTATTTTGTAAAGAGAATGTTTTTGATTTGTTTTTTTTTTTCCGAATTGGCCTTGCCGCTCTTTGTAACCAACCCTTATGAAATGGATAATTCTTTTGGTATACCTACAATATCAGTTTGTTTTTTATTTTAATCATTGTGAGGAAGGACATAAAAAACATACGAAGAATGTTTTAAATATTTGGGTGCGATATACCGAAGGGAGGTACCTTCGTGATCGTCTTGAGACCTGTCACCCCGCTGGCGAACCCTGGGCCAGAGGCTTACCAGACGGTGGGGGTCGAGGCAACGTTCTAGGATATGGGGTTAAAATATTTATATACACCCATTCCATCGACCCGTTGCCTTAAGATTGGTTGGGTATCTCTTTCTGCTGGGTGCCTCCCCCTGGTCTTAAACTTATAGACACTGATGGGGGATCCCTGAGAGATTGTAGATTAACTACTTTCCCCAATATTGATAGTTTATTACTCGATGTGCCATATGTACAGGTGCTCGTCCCGCGGACTGTTTGTTCATCCCTCAGAATTGCTTCGGAATTTGCAAAGAGTTCGTTTGATTGATAGATTGAGGTCTGCTAACCTTCGTCCAGAGATAGAAACAAGTAAAGCGGTTACGCTGCCTTCTTCTTCTGGTATTCTTCACGCAGATGCAGAGCTGCGTTGCTCCTATGGGTAGTACGGTTTGAGCCACTTAGCATTCCAAGGATGCTGGAGGACCTCGCCTTTCATATTGTGAAGATAGTAGGAACCGTTTCCCCGCAATGTCGTGTATGATAAAAGGTCATCCCCATGTAGGTGCTAACTTTCCCCATTTCTTCTCTCGTTGATACTGTGGGATTGTTCTTAGCACATACTTCCATTCTACAAAATTTCGAAGCTTTACCTTTTTTTTGTACTCCCTCGCTAGTCTTCGTTGATAATTTTCCATCTTCTGCAATGCTGCTTCCCTCCTTTCTTCCAGGTCATCCAATCTCTCTAACATCATGTCTGTTGTGAGATTTTTCTCCCATGCTTCGGTCTTTGTGGTTGGCATGAGGATCTCTGTTGGGATGACTGCTTCAGATCCATAAGTGAGGAGAAACGGGGATTCCCCAGTGGCAGATCTTCGTGTTGTCCTGTATGCCCATAACACATTGTGCAGCTGTTCACACCATCGCCTCTTATGTTCGTCTAATTTCTTTTTGAGGATAAGGGCGAGGGTCTTGTTAGTGGCTTCCACTTGTCCGTTGCTTTGAGGGTATATGGGGGTGGATTTGTTCTTCCTTATTTTGAAAGTATCGAAGAGCATGTCTATATTTTCCCCCTGCAATTGCTTACCATTATCGGAAACGATTTCCGCTGGTATGCCGAACCTGCAAATGATGTTTTGGAATATGAAAGTAAACACATCCACGTCTCTGATCCTGGCTAAGGATTTAGCTTCCACCCATTTACTGAAGTAGTCCGTGGATACTATCAAAAATCGTCTTTTCCCTGATCCTTCGATGAAAGGCCCGACGATATCTATGCCCCATTTTGCAAATGGCCACGGGCTATCTACAGAATTTAACGTTGTTGCTGGCGCGTGTATCTTTTTGGAGAAACACTGACATTCTTCACATCGTCGGGACATTCTTGAGGCATCCTGTATCATTGTGGGCCAGTAATATCCTTGCATTTTTGCTTTGTCGGCTAGTGATCTCATGCCGCTATGATTCCCTGCGTCACCATAATGGATGTCGTTTAGAATTCGATGTCCCTCTTTTCTGGACAAGCAACGTAGTAACAGTCCGAGGAAGGATTTCTTGTATAGGACCCCATCCCGAAGATCGCATCTTCCTACTTTGGAGAGTATTTACCTGGCTTGTTTATGATCCGCGGGTAAGGTTCCATCTTCGAGAAACGCATGGATCACCATTCTCCAATCATCTTCGTTGCTGAAATATTCGTCTTGATTTGCTCTTGACAGGATATCTTCTTCGTCAAAATCGTTATGGATGTCTTCTCCTACCTGATCTTCGATATTTTCTTCCACTGTATCTTGATTGGTAGCAAAGGAGAATTGCGATGCAATTGAAGGCTCGTATACCCTTGTTATTTTAATAGCTTCGATGCTTTTGTCCTTCAGCATGGATGATATATATGCTAGGGCATCCGCGTGCCTGAGATCCCTTCTGCATAAGTGCCGGAACTTGATTTTCGGAATTTGTGATGCGATTGTTTGGACCAAGGCCATGTAAGCTGAGAGGGTGTCGTCGTACACATTGTACTCGAGCCCTATTTTCCGTATCACAAGCTGAGAATCACTTGTCAGTCTTACATCGGTTACCCCCATCTCTATTATTAAGCGGAGGGCATGTATGACTGCCTCGTATTCGACGATGTTGTTAGTATGCTCTTTGAATTCTAACCTGAGTGCCTGTACGATCCTTTCTCCAGTTGGGGTGTTGATGAAAATGCCTATTCCTGCCCCTTCCTTATTTTTGGAACCATCGACGAAGACTTCCCATTGTCTTTGACTCGCGGGTTCGAGGATATCAATTGGATCCTTGCTTTCTTCCTCGGCTTCTAGTATTCCCTTAATATCTTCGTCGTTGTCCAGGGGGAGGTCTGCTAAGAAATCCGCCAAAACTTGGGATTTTTGGGAATGTTGAATTTCATGAATGATGTTGAATTGGTCCAGGTGGGTGTTCCACTTGGATATTCTGCCTACTTTTCCCGCGCTTTTGAGGACTGCTTCCAGTGGTGCTTTGCATGGGACGCGGATGAAGTGAGTTAGGAAATAGGTTCTCAGCTTTTGAGTAGCCCATACCAATGTCAGGATAAGTTGTTCGATCTTAGTGTAGTTCCTTTCCGCAGAATTGAGGGTCTTACTGACATAATAGATGGGTTGTTCTATCTTCGTATTGTTTTTACCAACACTGCGCTAACTGCGTCTTCTGTCGCTGCTACGTATAATGCCAAAACCTCATCAGAATCAGGCTTCTGCCGGATTGGAATTGAAGCCAGGTATTCTTTGATTTTCTGGAAGGCTTCTTCGCATTCTGCGGTCCATTCAAACTTGCTCCTTTTTTTGAGAATATTGAAAAAATGTTTGCATTTGTCCGAGGATCGGGCAATAAACCTGCCCAAGGCTGATATGGACCCATTGAGCTTCTGCACTTCTTTTAAATTCTTCGGGGATGGCATTTCTACTATGGCCTGAATCTTCGCTGGGTCTACGTCAATGCCCCTTTTTGTTACCAGATATCCGAGGAATTTCCCTGAGGTGACACCGAAAGTGCATTTTTCTGGATTTACTTTCATGTGATGTTTCCTCATTGCTTCGAAGATATCTCTCAGATCCTGGTGGTGATCTTTGCGCAGCTTACTTTTGACGAGCATGTCATCAACGTAGATTTCTAAGGTACTACCAATCCATGGCCTGAAGATAGCATTGACCATTATTTGGTACGTTGCCCCTGCGTTTCGAAGTCCAAAGGGCATTCTAGTGTAGCAATAAAGGCCATGTGGGGTGTAGAATGCTGTGTGTAGTTGATCTTCTTCTGCCAGGGCTACTTGGTTGTAGCCAGAATATCCATCCATGAATGACATCTCTTCGTATCCTTCTACTGCTTCAACCAGCTGATCTATGCTTGGCAGGGGATAGCTGTCCTTTGGACATGCCTTGTTGAGGTTAGTAAAATCGATGCATATCATAACCCCTCCATTTTTCTTAGGAACGACACCATGTTGGAGATCCATGTAGGGTACTTGACTTCCTTGATGAACCCTGCTCTAGTAGTTTCCGAAGTTCTTTTTCCACTGCCTTATGATACTCAGGTGCAACTTTTCTTATTTTCTGCCTGAAAGGTGGCGTGCTTAGTTTGATGCGCAGCTCGTGTTGGATTATTTTCGGGTCAATCCCCGGCATATCTCCTAGATTCCATGCGAATACATCCGCGTATTCTTTAAGTAATTTGGTTAAGGAATCTTCTCTTCTTTCGTCCATTATGGTCCCTATTTTGATCATCTTCGGGTTTTCTTCCGTTCCTATGTTGATCTCTTTCACGGGCTCTACTGGTGTGAACACCGGCTTCGGATCCCCGAGGACTGAGACGTTCTTTGATTGCTATTTGGTATGTTTCTGCCCTTCGTTGGCTGCTGAAGTACCTGTTTCTGTGTTTAGGACATTATCATCTTTTGTCAAACCCCTCCCTGTGGTTTCCTTGAGGAATAGGTCTATGGCCTTTTCTTTCGCGGCTTCTTTATTTTTAATTCTTCGGGTTTTTCGCTGCTCTTCTTGTTCGCTGTTGATACGATCCTGAGTGGTTTGGCATTCTTTTGCAGAGACCCGATCTCCCTTGATTTCCATCACTCCCTCAGGTGTAGGGAATCTGAGATATTGGTAGTAAGTTTCCGCCACTCCTTTGAGTTTATGTAACCACTTTCGTCCAATAATGGCGTTACAAGGGGATGCGGCGTCAACCACGCTGAATCATGTTTCTATTTTCATGGATTCGGCGTTAATCTGCAACACGATGTCTCCCAATGGCTTCGTGGGTGTTCCATTGAATCCGTAGATGGTGTAATAAGAGGTCATTAGTTGTTCATCATGGAGCTTCATTCGTTTGAATGCATCGTAGAATAGAACGTTTACTGAGCTTCCCCCGTCTATGAGGATCTTTTTGAGGTTACATCCGGCTACTGGTAGTGTTAGGACCAAGGGATCGTTATGATCTTCCATATCTTCTTCGATATATTCAGCATCGAAGATAATAGGTGCGTCCATCCACTCTTCGTGCTCGTCCACCTCTACACCATCAATCTTATATAATTCGCAGTGGTCCTCAAACTGCTTCCGTAGCCTCTTTTCTATCTGCGCTGTAAGGGAGGGCCCCGCGGCTTCGGAACACGAGATGGTGTTGATTGTGCGGTTTCCCTCTGGAAGTTGAACTGGCTTGGTCCGTTTGGATCTATTCTCGGCGACCTCCTTTCTTATGTAATGCTGGAGTTCGCCAGCATCAACCAGTTTTTGGATCATTATTTTGAGATTTTTGCATTTCTCGGTCTGGTGTCCATTGAAGCAGTGGTATTCACAGTAATCTTTAGACTTCTCGGTTCTTGGGGGCTGTTTTCCCTTAGACCACGACCACTTCAAATTTTCCCTTCCTTTGATATCTCGCAAGATCCGATCATAGCTAGCATTGAGCTTCGTGTAAACTTGATCTTCGAATTTTCGATCGTCTTTTCGTCGCTCATCTCTTCGTTCCTTCCTATCTTCTTGAGTCCGTTCCACTTAGCTACTTCTTTTCGCCCCATTGGTTTGTTATGCAGAATTGGTATGGTGAGACCTCTGCGGGTATGCCCTCGGATTCTCACGCTGGATTTCTTCAAGACGAGCGTACTTTTCAATAATTATTCGAAGATCTCCTTCTGTCTTAGGCACGCTCCCATGAATCTCAACAAATAGTGGACTCATTCGGTCTAATTACCACTTGTAGCAGTTGATACTTACTACTGGGTCCACACTCCCTATGGCTTGGCAGATCTTGTGCCATCTGTTAGTGTATTCCCTCATGTTCTCCTTGTAGCCAATTGCCAGCGAAAAGAGCTTATCCATTCCGGTGTTAATATCCTTGTTATACATGTAAGTCCTTAAGAACTTTTCTGCGAGTTGATCGTAGGAGTGGATGGAGTCAAGCGGAAAATTATCAAACCAAGACAAAGCCGATCCCTTCACTCTTGATGGGAAGTATCTACAGAGTACGGCGTCGTTCTGACTCCATCTGGCTAAGACACGGTTATAATACCGAATATGTGCAGCGGGATCACTGGATCCGTCATAGCATTCGAAGGTCGGGACAGGGCACTTCAGCGGAATAGGGGTGTTGGTCAGGCGATGAGTAAGGGGCGTGGAGTTAGCCTCTCTCATGACCTCTTCTAACCTTCCCCCGCCTTGTGTAGTTTTTAACTGCCTGATCTCAGCCATCATTTCATCACGCAGCTCTTCCATCGCGCAGTGGTGCCCTACGCTCTCCTGCCCGTGATAGTCTGACTCTTCGTCGTTATAATCCGGATCGGACGCTCTATTTCCCCTAGACGCGTCTGCTATGATGACTCTTCGGTCTCGATTAGGTTCTGGTGCCTTTGAATTTGCTTCATCAAGTTGTTGGCTGGTCTTCGTGCTTAGGGCGATCCAGTCTTTTAAATCTTGATTTTCTCTGGACAGCAAAGCTACGACATCTGCGTAAACCTGCTGGCTCTTCTTCAATTCTTCAAGCTCAGCCATCAGTCGATGTGATTGGTTTGACCCCTGATTAGGAGTCCCATCTCGTGCTACTACGGCCATGGTGCCGCCTTCTTCTACGGTTTGCACTAAAAGTGGTAGAGGATCAACTTCGATTGTTGGCATTTCCAAATTTAGTCTTTCAGGTTGAGTTCCCATCTGCGGTGTTAGAACCGCCTGCACAGTTTGATTCTGATCGTTTGTTGATGGCATTCCGAAGGTTGGGGGGTGCGCGGGTTGATGTGTTCTAGATACAACCACCCTTTCTTTTGGTTGATGGAATTGATTCGTAGCAAAAGTTTTGCTGGTTTCTGCAGCCTTCGGGGCTGCCGCAGCCGTACTGTACTTTGTCGCCGCTGCTCTGAGAGCCGCGGCTGCAACAAAGTTAGCATTCATAGGCGAAGTGATTTCCGCAGTATCCTGCCTCTGACTAGTCATTTTGGCTTTGTCTCCTTTCTGCTTGCTTCGGGTGATGACCGGGGTTTTCCTTGGTGCTTCCTTTGACGAGGCTTTGGATTTTCCTGCCTCCTGCGTCTTTTCCATCTTGGGTCCTTTTGTTGCTTTCTTTCTGCACAAGGGAATTTCAAACATCGAGAAACAGAAATGTCCGTGCGGATCGGGTTAGTTTGTGAAATACCCTATTCCAAGATGGGGAGAAACATTGAAAATACATGGAAGTGCGGACTCGTTGAAAATACATTGAAAATACATGAAAAAACGCGTGAAGATCCCTTGGAAGATGCACGTAGGTCCTCTAAAAATGTACGAAAAACCCACTGAAGAAACAGATCCGTACGAGATCTAAAAAAAAGTAAATCCGTGGATCTAAGCAATAAATCTTTTAACCAATTTAAACTGCATCGATAGATACTGCTAGAGATAATGAAGATGATGAGTGTGTTTTGAAGATAATAAAGTTAACAAAAGATAAATACTGCCAGAGCTAATGAAGCAAGGCAATCACATGCTAGTTTAAGGTGAAATCACAGGATAAGATAAATCTTTTACCGGGACGAAGTCCCTATTTCTAGCGTCAGATTGTGAACACGTAAATCACGAAGGCATCTATATGTTCACAAACAATGTTAGCATTCTATACACATGCTCGCACTGATGAGACGATTGTATTGATTCCTCAGCTCAAAACCTTCGGATTTATCATTGCCTCGTCTAATATCATCACCAGAGGCGTTCATATAGAGGAAGATAAAGAAAATGAAGTGTAAAAGTAATACTCGCGGAGTATGAACTGGACATAAAGTGCTGAAATGTAAATAAGACTGGGATTTACGTGGTTCAGCACTAAGGCCTACATCCACGGGGTTGTCGTTTTCACTATGCATTTGATGATTACAGAGGTAGTCGAATGACTTTGGAGTTTCCATAGGTCTGCGAATTTTAAAAGGTAAACTTACACTAACAATTCTTCTCTCTCAACTTATCTCTCTCTTTTTTCCTTCCCCCTTCTCTCTTGGTGGAGAGGAGGTATTTATAGGGTTAGAGTGTGGGACCCGTTTCTGAGAGCCGTTGGAACCTTATCTTCTTGTGCTTTGTGTCCATCACGCAGAAGTCTTCGTTCATTGCTGGATCACGCAGAATCACCCTCGTTCATTCCACGGGTTGATCGACACGTACACTGCTCAGAGTGTTTAATGCGGGTGGTGGAGACGTATGCTCGTGTCAGACAAGTGTCTTCTTCCCCTATCACGTCCATGTCAGTCAATCCTTCTCTTCACCGTTGATCTTGGCTTCTTTTGGGGATGAGATAAAGCAACTCTTCGGGAGTTATTTGGTGTTCCGCAGTACACCGTGCTTCTGGTACATCCTTTAACTTCTGCCCTTGGATTTGTTTGGGCGAAGATCCGACGTCGACAGGATGGGCTTCTTGGTTGTGGGCGTGTGTCATCATGTTTTGATGACTTGGTCCGCATGCTCTCCACGTGTCTTCTCATACACGTGTTTGATGATGAAATATGTACATACAATTAGGGTCAAGTAACGGTTTGGTTCTCTGCAAAACAATCTTATTAAAGCAGAGGAGATATTATGTTTGTAATCCACTCACACAGAAATGGGTTTCACTTCCTCCACCATTACTATCATCATTGAATATGCTTGAGCTTGCAACGGGTTTCGTATGTAGTAACGAAGGTGATTCTGTGAGTTATAAGGTTATCCGCACAAAATTTGAAGCTGCGGCCAAACAATTTAAAGTTGAGATACTTTCTTCTGATTCGGGTAAATGGAATCTCTATTATGTTTCGCGTCCTCAGTATTTTAATTGGCGTTTCTCCTTTTCTGACCATTTTGCTACTCATAATGGTTCTTTTTATTGGATGCAAAAGTGGCGTAACAATATTCTAGCTTTCAGTGTTGACAGAATCACCAATCATGGAACGGGTGGTGATGAATGTAGGTTGATTAGTTTGCCTGACCGAGAAATTAGAGGTGTGCATTATCTCGGGGAATCACAAGGATCAATCTGCTACGTTAAAATCAAGTATGGAGATAGGAGTTTGAGTGTGTGGGTGCTCGAGGAATACTGGCATTTGGTGCATGAGGATATCAAATTTCACGACACGTTAACAAAAATGGTGTCTTGGTTAACAACAGATAATTTGTTTAGATTATTTGAAGATATTCATGTTTTAGGTCTTAGTCCAGTCGACAAAAATGTGGTTATACTAGCCTACAAGGAGTAAATTTCGGCTTACAATATCAGAACCATGGGATCTGAACAACTTCGTCATCCTTCTTTAATAGGAGGGAGTTCTTTTGATCCTCATATGGCTAGCCTAACATTTGCATTAAAGCTAAGGCCAACACCAGTTCCACCTCGCTCTTGAAGAGACGCTTCGATCTTGGATGTTCAAATATGAAGAGAGTGAAAATGCCTACTGTCATATTTCAAGTGGTATAATGTTCTGCATTCACTACAAGAAAGTAGGCCATTGGCGACGATTTTCTGGGCGACGATTTTCTGGGCGACACTTAGAAGTTTGTTCGCTGAATATAATAATTAACGACCATAGAAATTTTGGTCGCAATATGGCAGTTTTAGCGACAAGTTAAAAATCGCAGCTATGACGGTTGCCAAAGCATACAAACACCGAACAAATTCGATGATGTTGCTAAAACAATGTATACATCGACTTAAATTGATATTATCGCCGAAACTATAATTTAGCGTTAACATTAATAGCCGCTAAAAGATACGTTCATGGACATACTTCAATTCGGTCGTCGAATAGTTGTTTTTAGCGATAAGTAATTAGTTTTATGTTAATCATCCCATTTTCATCTCTTCAACTTAAGAAAGAACACGATCTCAAATCTTCTTCTTTCCCTATCGAATAGAAAAACTAAATCCTCTTAGCGCCAAATTTCCCTCTAACATGTTCGTGAAATTAAAAACTTCTCCCTCCCACGGCCAGGAACTGCCCACCTATTAACCTAAAAAAAATGATCTCATATCTTCTTCTTCCCCAACCCTATTTAAAAACTGAAACCTCTATAACAACTGAACCGCCGTCCTCCTTTTTCCTCGCTCCACCTCATCAAATAACTAGGGTATCAATTCCATTCTCTCGATCGAAGAAGGGGAAAAAGAAAACAACAACTAGAGTTCCAGTTTCCAATATAATTTGGGTTGTTTTGAGTTTGGGTTTTGGTTATTTAGTTTGATTTTGAGCGAAGGCTCAACCATTCTTTCGTTTATAAGTTACATCTTACTTTCGGTAGTTTTATTTTGGTTATTTGGCTTGATTTTGTTTTCAATTTACAATTTAGTGTTTTTTGTCTAGGCTTATAAAACTAACTGTGAAGATTGATTTTTTTGTTATAGCTGGTACGTTTCATGGTATTTGATTGACTTTGGATCATGGGTTCTGTTTCATATTCAAGCATTTAGGTCTTTGATTTAATACTGTTATTTGGATCTTCAGGGGTGAAGGAAAAAACAAAGAGAAATTATCGAAATCACAACAACTTGTTATTTTAAGAATTTGGCGGCATTTTGGGAGACTTGGAGATCACTATTACGGGTATGATATATGGGTGCAGGGTGATACTGCAAATCCTGTTCAAAGGGTCTGGTAAGATTTCTTGAATTTAATATATTTGGTTTAATTCAATTAGTTCACGCCTGCAAAGTTAGAGATAATATGTGTTTTCAGAAAACTGTTGATATGATTTGTTTCATATGAGCCAAGTAGATTTGGAAAAGGGTAGTCTTAGACAATTACAACTTCTTTGCTGAGCAGAATGGGTAATGGATGGATTTTAGTGTGCCTAAGAATAAAAACAACGCATAATATTTTTTTTGATAGATGTGGAAACTTGATGCAATTTTTGGACTAATTGCTGATACTTTTTGGTTGTGGGATTGTCTTGAATGTGTGTTTACTATTTTGGCTTGGGGAAATTAGGCGCAGACCCAAAAGAAATAATATTCTCATTGTCAGGCCCACAATTAATTTTAGGTACCATGACACCCAAAATTATCCAAAATTATTAAGAATCAATACATAACTCGTTATGCATACTATTTTTTTTCAGGAATAACTCGTTATGCATACTATTTTTTCAGGGGTATAATTGTAAAGCAAACTTGAATATAACATATCTAAAAATCCGCGCCTTGGAATTTAACAAATTTTATATCGTTGGAAATCTTTTTAAGAAAGCTACACAACGAGTACAAACAACAATATCAATTTTTTGTTTTTCACGAAAAAGTCGGAGGTGATCATCATTTTAGGCAAAATTTTCGAAAACTGTCTACATAACCATTATGCAACCACCAAAAAAGATGCATAACACATTCTGCAGACGCATAACGAATTATGCAACCATTTTCTCGACTGCGTAACAAATTATGCATCTGCATAACAAAGTTATGCATCTATAACAAGTTATGTAACCATTGTTTTGGTTGATTTTAGTGCGTACATAAAAAATGGATGAATAATGCAGTATGCATCCATATTTACGAATGCATATCAGGTTATGCATCTATTTTCTCGATGCATAAAAGATTGTGCAACAATTTTCTCGACGCATAATGCATTATGCAGTCATATTTTCGGATACATAACAGGTTATGCATCTATTTTCACGACTGCATAACATGTTATGTAGATATTATTGTAGGTGCATGACAAGTTATGCAGCCTTATTTTTTGTTAGATATTATTGTAGTTGCATAACGTGTTATGCAACCGTTTTCTGGACTGCATAACAAGTTATGCAAAAAAAAAGAAAAAGCTGCAGAACGTGTTATGCAACCAATTTCGAGAATGCATAACAAGTTATGCAACAAATTTTATAGATGCATAACCTGTTATACATCAACCTACATCTGTCTCGAGTATCTTTACACACATATTTACCATCGAACATATTTTCCAAACTAACGGAAACATAGTACCTAGCTGCAGGCTTCTCGATGATCAACATCAAACACTTTCCTGTCTCCCTCTTCATCGCACTAACACAATCAGGTAAGCCCATGCCTTCTAACCCCACTGGAATTGTTGTAACTTTATATCTTCCATCAATTACTCGAACACCAGCAGCAATAACTCAATCCCAGTCCCTGGTTAGCAGTTGAAACATCATCTAAAACAAGATGTTAACCCTTAGAAGGAAGCCAGTAGAAGCATACATCTTTCACTGCCATAGCTCAACCAAATCACCACAGTTTCAGACCTCAGCTCCTATCTCTTCCATGTACATCATATCACCAACACAGACCCATAACAACACACGTTCTACAGCTAAAAATTAGCTCAACAACTTGCAGTATCTCCTCCTAACCAAACCAGTTCAGTCTGCGAAAATCATCCCACCAGAAACCCTGTAAAACAGACCACCAACACCATTGCAGCAACAACCATTGTAGACAAACTCAACTAGCATCAGATGAGCTTGAAGGCCTTTTCTCGAACGTGTTGTGTGCCTAAACTGGTAACTGCAATTCCTCATTCATTCACAACCCATAAACACACTCCATTCAATCCCCATTATCAACAGCAACATCATTATCTTCCCTGGTTCAATTAGTCTTCAGAAATCATTCATAAACCCTTGAAATACACACAAAAAAAATGGACAGCAACAACTGCACTTCCACCTGAATTTCAGCTCAAAATCTCGCTTGAACCACACATCTGACCTTGTCATTCCTTCCATGTCTTTACTGCTCTAAAGCCCCATCAACACAGTCCATCAGATACGGCAACCACAACCCAATTTCAGTTGGAATTTCAGGCCAAGATGTAACTCAAATCAACCCCAATCTCTGCCAATAACTACCTCAACAAACGTAACTCATTTCCTTCTCTTGGTTGGTTCCGAGTGAAGCTGCTGATCTCTGCTTAATACCCATCTCGATCTCTGGAAGGAAATTCCGAGTTGAATTATCATTTGTTGTTTTTCTCCAAGGAATTTCTTCAAATACCTTCACTGTGTTTCATCACAAAATCTGAATCAACTTGAGTGATAACCAATACCCACTCTTCCTAATCGACCACAACTCATCGGTAATTCACGGTAGAGTGGAGAGGACGAAGAAAAGGAATTGAAGAAGAAGAAAAAGAAGAAAAAAGACGAACGAAATATAATTTTATAAAATATGGGTTTGAGAATAATTTTTCTTCAGAAAATGGGTGCGCGTTTTCAAATTTCTGGGCGTGAATTTCACAGTAGGAAAGATCCAAAGAATGGGTCTCCCCGTAGTTTTCACTTTTGGCTAGCAATTTAGGCTTATTGAATAAAGGTAGTTTCCCAAAGAAGGACAACTACCGAATTATCCAATGTAGCTTTTAAACATTTCTTTAGTAACGAAAAGGGTTCTAGACCAGCAATGGTACGAGACCAATAACAAACGAACTCATTGGTTTGCAGTAAAATGAAATTATACAAGTTGAGATAGCTAGGTGGCATGCATATAGCATATATCATGGTTATAAAAAGGAAGAAACTCCCAAGAATTTTTTTCCATGTACAGTTTGTGCTTGTTTTACATTTTTCCTTGTTTTTTGATAATTTAAGTGGATGTTCTCTGCTCAGACCTTCTCTGTTAACCACCATTCTATAATATCTAATCTATTGGCGGTCCAAATTTAGTAATGGTTGAGTTTAGGAGAGAAATGCAACTTTCCTATTTGTAATTAAGACATACCTTTTTTCAAAGGACGCAACACGCTATCATCCACTTATTTCCAAATCTTTCTTTTTGTGAAGGTCTATTGAGTTGCACGGAACCAACTAATAGTATTTGCTTGGTATTCATGTTTAAACTTATCGAATCTATTATTCTTTTTTCCATACCATTGTGGACTTCTGTGTCAAGAGAAGTCAATGGGATGCTAGTTGGGGTTTGTTACTGGAATTTTTGCATCTAGAAGTACCCTTTACTTTGTCTGATTTATTTAATGTTCTCTCTTGGCTTTTTAGAGGTGGAGGAAGAAGAATGAGGGAAGGAAAATCGGGTTGGGGTTGTAAGAAGGTATAACTCACTTCCATGTATTTCAATAGTTGTTAGTGCATGCGTTGGTAAATATTCAACAACCTGACCTGGTTTTGGTATGTAACTTGTCCCCGGTGAAATGTCGGTCCATCTTTGAAATTTGTTTACAATAAGTAAAAATTGGTTTATCCTTTAGCTAGTCTAATGTTCTTTCTGATTCTTGGTCACACATATATGTTCTATTGTTCTTTGATGTATGGATATATAGCTAGTGTTCTACTTAGGATGATATAAACCTCGATAAAGACGTAGATGTATGCTGAGCCTTATTGGCATTTGATGTATGGATGTACTTTTGAATTGTTCTGAGTTTTGATAAAGCATTCAAATGTTATTATGTTGTTATTCTGAATTAATGTTTTGATGCAGACTAATTGTGAGGAATGTCACTCAAGATCACTGTCAACACTAAGAAATTTGAGTGAGATAGGTTACCTCCATATAGGAATTTTCAAAATTAAAAATATGATGTCTCTTTCGGAATAAATCCCTAAGGTAACCTTACCAGGATCTCTCACTTTCCCACTCTTTCATTCAAGAAACCGTTACACTTACAAGGATCAATGTGTTCACTCACTACTCTGACAATATAAATAGGTCTCTGAATCCATGATTGAAGACAACATTCGTCTAACATGAATCTTACGAGTAATTACTCTCGGGAATTCATTAATCCATCAGAGCTTATTCAAACTTCATAGTTTACCAATTATTGCAGAAACCTTCAACACATCCACAATCCTTAATCATCATTGATTCCACGCAATTTCAGCTTCCCTCCTACAGATCAACCCATCTTCCTCTTTGTGACCGAATTGACTCTGGAACGACCATTGACTTGGTTTAGGCCGGAGTCCTACAAATTGATCTCTCGAATCTAAGCACTCCCTTTGCAGTGCATCTGTGTGAGGTTAAACAGTTTACTCAGTTGAAGAGTCTCGGCAACACGCTCGTCTCTTCATTTCTCTAAAAAACCAGTGAGTCATTTTTCCCCATCCACACCCCTTACATAATGATCCGTAAACCATATGTATTTGTAGTGTGAACTACACATTAATTCTCCCCCTTTTGTCAATTTAAATTGGCAAAGTTACGAAAACTAGTGGGATCCTCATGCAATTTTCATAGAGATACTTCATGACCAAAAGAGAACAACATATCAACTTGTTTAGATGCAATCCTATAGCCGAAAATACATGCATTCATCAAGGAGTTTATAAAGATACAAGATAACCCCTACAATATTCCACAGCCGCACTCCCCACAAAGATTTGGAAATTAAGCACAAGTTCAATTAAGAACTTTCCCCCATAAAATGTCATTCCCGAAAGAACAACAAGACCGACCTTACTTTCACAAGAAAAGAAGGATTTCTTTGGACATTAACAAATCACATGAAACATGAATGTGTATCCAAAAATCTCAATTGAATTAACCACAAGGAAAATGATCAAGCAATTGGTTATACTCAACATAAGAGAACTTATGGAGCAACACAGTACATTCACAAAGATGTGGATCAGGGAAAGACCAATACTGCAGAATAATCAAAGATTCATTATATTTTTCATCACTATTTGCACAATGACATATAATAGACTTAATCTTTGTAAACAAAAGTTCATCCTATCTTCCATCAAATAATGGCATATTAGTCTTAACTTTTGTAGTCAAAATTTCATTCTATCTTTTAGCAATACTTTCATACCGACATATAAAGAAGTTAACTTTTGAACAAATATGGGACAATCAAGGTTCACGGACGTAAACAACATATCCCATAACAATTTGCAATATATAAAACCATAAAGATTTATACTGCAAAAATCATATTCCACATAACTTAGAATTCAAATAAATAAATCTAAAAACATTACAAGATGAAAATGGTTGGCAATAGCTATGTGTACTCACAATAATGGCTATTACAAACCCTAGTTATCCTTATTAAAACACAAGGATAAATCCTCATGTTTCCTAGATAATAACCAGAAGAACAAAAACAACTCTAAAGAGAGAGAAAATCGGTCTCCAACTAAAATCAGCGTTCATGTACGGAAGTGTTAGAGCATAGCTCGGTCGACCTCGCATGCGTTGCTATCTCAAGCATGTTTGTCAATGTTAGTGATCAAAACTATGAGTCTTGATTTCCATCCTACATAGCTAATTCTCGGACTAGGATAGAAAAGTGTAGTTGAGCTCAAGGACTTCATGGCGATTCATCATACAACGACGAAGATCTACTCAAGGAACCGTGGAACTTCATCAACAAAAAGGTATGCGGAGACTTGAACTTATCTATCACTCAAAAGTCTATCTCTTCTATCTCCTACTTCTTATAAGACAAAAGTCGTATGCTATATAGACTAGATCATACACTTTTGATATTTCGAGCCGAGTTATCTCGCCTATCCATATCTCGAAATCATGTGTTGGTAAAACGTTTCACTTTGATCAAATTTATCTTCACCTAGTGACGAAAGTCATGAAAAGTTTCAATTACTTTGAGAATTGCTCTGACGCGAAACGGTCTGTGAATAACGGCTATATAACGTCCTCTGAGAATATCTCAATGATTGGAATGAGAGTTTATATTACATAACCATGTATTCCTTAATCCGAAGTTTTCGAACTTTTTTGATTGAGAGAAACCGGAGGAATTGGCTTAGCCCAGTCCACGAACTCAGTCTGCGAACTCAGTCCGCAAACTAAGGGAAGTTTTTGTACAAAGAGTTTGTGCTGGGATTTTCCAAAAACTCTTTTGCGTGTAATTCCGCGAACTCAGTCCGCGAACCTAGTCCGCGAACTGTCGAAAGTCTGCTTGCCGAGATTTTCTGCTGAGTTTGGAAAACTCTGCCGGTTGTCTTAAGTCCGCGAACTTGTTTGTGAGCTTAAGTGGTTATGATCTAAAGATGTACTCTGAAAATGAAACTTAAATTACTAAGGAATGCTTTATGCAAACCGTGGCTATAAAGTTCATGAGCCGATCAATCGAATCGAATCATCTTTGTTTCAATTGTGTCTTGTGTAGTTACATAAGATCTCATAGCAATTGAAAAACTCTCTAACTAGTTCATTTGAGTCAATTGAACTAGTTACAGTGAAGAGGAACAAGGTTAATATGAAATACTCATATGGTTAACCTTTTAGGTTACTATGTTGAACCAACATACACGTACACGTTTGGGCATGGTTTTCACAAACCCAGTACACGTTTACCCAAGTGTGTGTGACAAGCTAAGTTTTCGATCTAACGGTTGAGAAATATTATCTTGAATCTAAATCAGGTTTTCATCTAACGGTGAATATGGATTGCTTTGTAACTAAGGGAAAACCCTGATTTGAAGGCTATATAAAGGAGACATCTAGCATTGTGCAAAACTAACCCCCACACGTATGTGTGATACTAATGCGCTCGCTAGAGTCGATTCTCCTTTAACCTTTAGTTTTCTTCTCTAAAACCAGGTTAACGACTTAAAGACTTCATTGGGATTGTGAAGACATATCGATACTACTTTTATCGTAGTTGTGTGATCTGATCTTGCATCTTCTATCATACGAGTACAATCTTTGATTGGCTTGAGATCGTGAGAGTTCTCCAATAGGCAAGATAAAGAAGTCACAAACATCTTCGTCTCACTTTTTTTGATTCCTCGACAAACCGCCTGTGTAGTCAGGAAGGATTGTAAAGAGGTGATTGATTAATCTAGGCTATTCTTCGGGAATATAAGACCGAATTATCAATTGGTTCCTGTTCACCTTGATTACATATCTTAAGACGGAACAAAACCTAGGGTTTATCTGTGGGAGACAGATTTATCCTTTGATAGACTTTTCAGTGTGAGACAGATTTGTTTATTATCAAGTCTGCGATTTTGGGTTGCAGCAAATCTTGGTTGTGGGTGAGATCAGCTAAGGGAATCAAGTGCGTAGTATCCTGCTGGGATTAGAGGCGTAGGAGTACAACTGTACCTTGGATCGGTGGGAGACTGATTGGGGTTCAACTATAGTCTGGTCTAAAGTTAGCTTGGAGTAGGCTAGTGTCTGTAGCGGCTTAATACAGTGTCTATTCAATCTGTACTAGGTCCCGGGGTTTTTCTGCATTTGCAGTTTCCTCGTTAACAAAACTTCTGGTGTCTGTGTTTTTTCTTTTCCGCATTGTATTTTCTATAATTGAAATAATACAGGTTGTGCGTTCGTGATCATCAATTGGAAATCCAACCTTTGGTTGTTGATTGATATTGATTGATCCTTGGACATTGGTCTTTGGTACATTCCAAGTTATTACTTGTATTTGATAAAGACTCGCTATTGTTTTTAGCTTGAGTAAAAATCAAATCAAGAGGGAGATATTAACTCCTTGAGATATTTTTATCTAGATTGAGTCTGACTATCTAGTTGATTCTGTAGCAAAGTATTTCGGAGTTAGTCCATACAGATTGCTAAGCGAAATATTGGGTGGTGTTGTTAGACCCCCGCTTTTTCAATTGGTATCAGAGCAGGCAAACACGGCAAACCTAATAAGTTTATGTTTGTTCGTTCCATATAAATTTCCCTATGAGAAATTTCTTTGGAAAACTTGTTCCTGGCATCTGTAACGCACGCCAGAATTTCTTAAAGATTGTTCAGAGATTTTTATGGTTAAAACCTCTAGGTTCTCATGATAATCTTACTTCCTCTAAAAGAGGAGATTTAGATGTTAAGAAGTGGCAGGCCTCGAAAGGGTATATAAATGAGCGCAATAAAAACGGGGGCCTACAGTAATACCGCAAGTGCACGGTCGTCAGTTGTAGCTCGTGCAAGTACGGGTCGATCCACAGAGATCGGGAGTGTTTGGAGTGTTTCTCACTATTTGGGTTCCTAAATTGCTATTGGGCTATGAAGCCTTTTGGCTTAAATTGGGCTTTGAGTACTAATGGGTTTGAATGCCCTTTGAATGAATTGGGCTTAGTGGGTTTGTTAACAATAAAATGAACTGAGCTTGGGCTCAGTTATCTTTGAAGTGTAAATGGGCTTTGGCCTTACAGGGAACTGAACTTGGGCTCAACAGTTCACTTGTGAATTGGGCTCAGTGTCTTTTGTTGTGAACTGGGCTTTGGATTCAGTCAAGGTTCTGGGCCTTTGGGATGAAATGTATTGGGCTTGGCTATTGAACTAGGCCTTTGGGCTTCACTGAATTGGACTTTGGCTTTGTAACTTATGAGCTTTGGAACAGCACCAGAAGGGTTGCTGCAGCAGCTGCAGCTGAAGCAACACAGAGAAGGCACCAGCAGCACAAGTGCTGCACAGCAGCTGCACAAGCAGTGCAAGTAGCACAAGGCCAAGAAGAAAAAAAAAGGCAGTTAATCAGGAAAAGAAGTAGCAGCAGGGGAAGAAGCAGTGCAATGCAGCAAGGCAAGTACTAAACAGATTAAAAACTAAACAGCAATAAAGCAGTGAACAAAAACAAAACAAAACAAAACAAGATGAACCAAGGCCTGAGGCCAAGGGCAGGGATGATAATGAAACTAAAATGAGCAAGGCTAAGCTAAGGCAAGATTACAGGAGGTATACTAAAAGAATGGGAAGAAAACTAGCTTGCTAAGAGCACTAGTTTCTCCCAATGCTCAATCAACAGTGCAACCTAAGCATACAACAAGAATGGTAAGATAATCAGCTTGCTATGAGCACTAATTTCTTCCATTGCACAATTACATCAATGCTTCACAGATATCTAGCCTAGCATTAACAGGAAATGTGACAGTAAATTAAACACAATAGTGAACATGTAACAAACATCAACAGGAAAGAATAGCATTAACAGGACACAAGTATTAACAATGAACATTTAACTAACAGCAAGTTTAACAGCAAGTTTAGCAAGTTTAACATAACAGTGAACATAAACATCAACAATGAACACAAACATCTAACAGTAATAACAAACATTAACAGGATACATTTAACAAGATATGAAAATCTAACATGAACATGAAACTGAACTGTGAACTGAAATTAACATTTAACAGAAATTAACAGTTAACAGGACATGAAAGTCCTGGATGTTGGCTACTCCAAACATACATAACAATTAACACAAACATTAACAATAAACACAAACATAACAATTAACAGGACATGAAAGTCCTGGATGCTGGCTATTCCAAGCATACATAACAATTAACACAAACATTAACAATAAACACAAACATAACAATTAACAGGACATGAAAGTCCTGGATGCTGGCTATTCCAAGCATAACTATTACAACACACACATAAGGCTATTTATAGTCACAGACCCAAATTTCTCAAAATTATAAAATTAGGGTTTATAGAAAAATCCCCAAATTCCAACAGTGAAATTAGCTCACCTAATCGTCAAATTGACGTCGACCCATCCTTTCTCTGACTCTCCTGTATCACTCCATGCCTTCAATTTCACTCTAGCTCAACCTAATTTACCAATTTTGCACGCCTAGGGTTTCTGATAGAGAACGTGCAAAAATTGAGAAAATAGGTGGCTAAGGAGAAGGGAACAGATGGTATTGGTTGTTGGGTGATGGGGTGATGATGGTGGAGGAGTGGTGGTGGCAGTGGAGTTGGTGGTGATGATGGTGGTGCGGCAGTTGCAGGGTGATGGCTCTGCAGAGGGGGGTGGTGGAGGAGATGGCTCGACTGTTTGGGAGAAGGGGGGTGTTTGGGTAGGTGGTATAGGTTCGGTTGCTAGGGTGTTAGGCGTATCCACCGAGTCTTGATGTTCTGTGACTCTGAGCTGCGAGATGCGAAGATGGTAGGTAGATCGGACGGTGATGTGAAGTGAAGCTTGTAGAGACCGTCAGATGTTTTGATACAACGAAGTTAACGGCTCTAGATGGGGTTATGTGTTGTAGTGTAAGGCGGAAATATCAAACGTTGATGAACAGAAAGGGAGCGACCGTTGGATTCAACTACCATCTAATCTGAAGGCTTGGAATTTCAGCGCTGTGGTGCTTGGCAGATACTTCAGATTTTGATGCTCTATGAAGGAGCGACCGTCGGATGCTTCTGAGAACTGATCTGATGGCTGAGAACGGAGGCGTTTTTGTGTGTAGAAAATGAGGTTGTGCGCACCATTCTTCGCGGTTTCCTTGCGTAATTTCTCCCGGCTTTTCACTACTTTTCTGCTCTATTCCGCTCCGCGACTCATCCGAACTTTATTTATTACCTAAAAATGCAAAATTAATTAATAAAAATATTTATTCTTGAAAACAATGAAAATACAGAATATGGGATAAAATGTAGAATTAATGCACAAAAGATGAGTTAAATGCCAACAAAAAGGGATAAATATATACAATATTTGGCACTCATCAAGAAGCAATCTGAAGGAAAAAATAAAAAGAAGGAAAAATTGGGAAAACGTTCAATACGCTCAAGGATATGGAACCTCACTAGATTAACTCTTGATCTCTATGAGGAATACTGTCATGATGGATCAATTGATAAAGATCAGTTTAAATCGTTCGAAGGCGTTTTTAAATTCTTAGAAAAACTTAATTCTGTTAAGTCTAAGAATTATTCCGGAAATCGGAAATATCCTTCTTCTAGCCCGAACCAACGAAGGAGCGAAAGCTCCAGCTGCCCTGACTATCATCATTATTTTGATTGTACTATTGGGACTGTTCACACTTATCGGCCAGACGTGTTGCATGAGAACTCCTCTGCGCATTATGCCTCTTGGTAACAAGACTGGCTTTTCCCCATTTGTACATATCTTGAGGTGGGTAAAGAAATGGCTTGAGTTGTATACAGTTGTGTTGTTGTTTGGTTAACTTTCTATTGCTTCTGTTATCCTCCACACTTATGTTGGTTATTTACCTCTAATGTGGAAAGGGCTAAGATTTTTCCTTAAGTCTTGTGGGTCACGTTTCATGTATATCCCAATCCCATGAATGAGGGATATATATATGTTGGTGGTCCGCGAACCTTCTTCTTTCTCATCTTCCGTCCGCGTACGTGAACTAGGGTTTGTGTTTATCCACCATTAAAGATTCTTTGAAGAAATCAAAAGGAAGGGTGTTTGAGGTTCTCTTCAAGTAAGTAATTTCCTCTTGTATATCTCTTTATGATGATTTCTAGAAGCATGAAAAGGAGTTCTAAAATCTCAAAATCCTCTAGCTTGAATCCTCCTTCTGATCAAAATTCTCTTAGAATTAGGTTTATGAATGATTCTATGGAATTCAAATCCATGATAAATAGAGAAAGGTTTCTTGTTAATAGAGAGCTAATTTAAAGGGTCACCGAAATATCGTTGGGCAGCGTAGGGTTACCTAGACCAAGTGACGAACGTCCATCATATGATGATATCTCTATTGGACTTTATGGAAAGAAGGTTGTTTGGAGTCAAGGAAAGTTTCCTACTAATGATCTTAGTATTGCTTTAATGGCATTTGGAAAACTCGGTATCTCTAACCTTTGTCCCTCCACAACTGAGAATTATTGGTGGAGTTATGAGTTTGCGGAATTTGTCTTCTTCCTTGCATCCGGCAACACAGATCTTGATATTTGTGGTTTTATCATATTTCAAATGATGACGATGACTTCTCACATCAAGATGTTAGGCTATCCTTGTTTGATTAGCCAAATTTGCCGTGATCGTGGACTTGATTTTATTGGAAATTCTCTTGGGGTTCCCAAACTTGTCCGTCCATGTACCTTTCGACGTATAAGGAAAAATGTTCGCAAACGACAAAGAGGTACTCCTATTGATGTTGAAGACCCTACCACCTTGAGGCTTATTCAAAAAGTTTACAAGGGTGTATGCAAGGTAAATGCAAGAGTAAAGTGCTTAAAAGATCAAGTGTCGTTAATTGGAACCAAGTGTCCCGGGCTCAAGGAAGAGTTGGATTCAATTCAAGCTACTTGGAAAATGTCTGATGATGAAGGTGATGAGTAATGCATCTTATTTTATGCCTAGTATGTCTTCTTTTTGGATTAGTTGGAAGAATAACTAGTGCTTTCAATAGCGATGGTTATGACTACACATAGCTATTTTTGTTTTCATCTTCTTATGTTATTTTTTTTAGGTTTATTGGTTTTTAAATTCAAAAAATATTTGGAGGATGATGTTATTGCAGTATTGATCGTTATGATTTTGTGATACTGCAATTTGATTATGGATATGTATTGTTTGCGTTCGTGAACTTGAAGGTCTCATATGCTGTCAAAAGTAAAGTCGTTCATGAATTGGTATTCATATTGATGAAAGGACGAACGGACTTTTGATAATTAAAAAAGTTATGCCTATGCAGTCATGTATTTGATGGAAAATAGGATAAAATATTTTTCTGACAAGGATAAAGTCTATTATGTTGTTATGATGGAAAATAGAATAGATCCTTGTATGTTATCCATGGTATTGATCTTCATTGATCCATTTTGTTATGTTTTACCGTGACGGCACCATTGTGTGTCTTATGTTGAGCATGATACAACTAAGTCGATTATTCTTATTGGCTTTGTTGGTTGTTCCATAAGATGCTATATGTTGAGCATTTTGAACTAAATTAATCATCTTGATTGGTTATTTAGTTATTTTCTCCGAAAGTCTTCTTTCGTCGAGCAAAATCCTTTGACAATTAAATGGATTACTTTTGTGATTAGTTTGATTGTTTGTATTCCAATTAGATTAATTATGGGTTCTCTTGTAATTAGTCTAGTTGAGTTTTCATATATTCCACAAGTTCTTGTGTTGAGTATATGAACGGCTATACAAATCAAGTTCTATTGGTTAATATAGTCGTATATTCCGTAAGGTTTTCCTTATGTTGAGTATGTGAACGATTAAGATAGTCATCTCCGTACGATTACTTTATTCGTAGCTCCGTAAGTTTACTTATGTTGAGCACTTTCAATTAAATTAATCACTGTTATGGTTTTTTTTAGTTGCGTATTCCAATTAAATTAATCATGGGTTTTCTTGTAATTAATTTGGTTGAGTTTTGGATATAGAAAATCATTTCTATGGTTTTTGGTGTCCAATTAAAAAAATCCTTCTTTTCTATCGAAATTAAGGTCGCTCTTGTTGTTCTTTCGGGAATGACATCAAATGGGGGAGAGTTCTTTTGAACTTGTGCTTAATGGTAATATCTTGCGGGGTGTGCGGCTGTGGAATTTTATGGGGGTTATCTTGTATCTTAAAACTCCTTGATGAATGCATTTAGCTTCGGCTTTATGATTGCATCTAAATTAAGTTGGTATGTATTTTTCTTTTAGTCTATGAAAATTCTCTTGTGGAAATGTCATTATCATCCCGTTCTTGTACCTTTGCAAATTTTATTGACAAAAAGGGGGAGAAATATTGTAGTTCACACTACAAATACATATGGTTTTCGGATCATTGTGTGAGGGAAGGTGGTTTCCATGATCGATATGGAGTATTGACTAAGGGGGAGTGATACATATCACCATAGTTTTGTTGTTAAAGTCGTGATACAATTGGACTTTGATATTACATAATAATACCATGACACTGTATAATAATGATCGAGAATCTCGATTTCTCTCATTTTTATATCTACGGATCTTCAACAACGGTGATGCTAAACTTACAACCTTTGGGATCATTGGATTACTTGGAAGGACAAAGATTTCAGGGAACGTTGAAGATTAGACTATGGAATAGGAGCCACTGAAGTTTATCTTTTTTGTATTACATATGTATTAATAATTTTTTCACTAAAATTCACAAAGGGGGAGATTGTTAGAGCATAGCTCGGTCGACCTCGCATGCGTTGCTATCTCAAGCAAGTTTGTCAATGTTAGTGATCAAAACTATGAGTCTTGATTTCTAGCCTACATAGCTAAGTCTCATACTAGGATAGAAAAGTGTAGTTGAGCTCAAGGACTTCATGGCGATTCATCATACAACGAAAAAGATCTACTCAAGGAACCGTGAAACTTCATCAACAAAAAGGTATGTGGAAACTTGAACTTATCTATCACTCAAAAGGCTATCTCTTCTATCTCCTACTTCTTATGAGACAAAAGTCGTATGCTATATAGACTAGATCATACACATTTGATATTTCGATCCGAGTATATCTCGCCTATCTATATCTCGAAATCATGTGTTGGTAAAGCGTTTCGCTTTGATCAAGTTTATCTTCACCTAGTGGCTAAATTCATGAAAAGTTTCAATTACTTTGAGAATTTCTCTGACGCGAAACGGTCTGTGAATAACGGCTATATAACGTCCTCTGAGAATGTCTCAATGATTGGAATGAGAGTTTAGATTACATAACCATGTATTCCTTAATCCGAAGTTTTCAAACTTTGTTGATTGAGAAAAACCGGAGGAATTGGCTTTGCCAAGTCCGTGAACCCAGTCCGCGAACTGACGGAAGTTCTTGTACGAGAATTTTTGCTGGGATTTTCCAAAAACTCGTTTGTGTGTAAGTCCGCGAACCTAGTCTGCAAACTGGCGAAAGTCTCCTTGCCGAGATTTTCTGCTGATTTTGGAAAACTCTGCCGGTTTTCTTAAGTCCGCGAACTTGTTTGTGAGCTTAATTGGTTATGATCTAAAGATGTGCTCTGATCATGAAACTTAAATTACTAAGGAATGCTTTATGCAAACTGTGGCTATAAAGTTCATGAGCCGATTCAATCGAATCGAATCATCTTTGTTTCAATTGTGTCTTGTGTAGTTACATAAGATCTCATAGCAATTGAAAAACTCTCTAACTAGTTCATTTGAGTCAAATGAACTAGTTATGGTGAAGAAGAACAAGGTTAAGATGAAATGCTCGTATGGTTAACCTTTTGGGTTACTATGTTGAACCAACATATACGTACATGTTTGTCCATGGTTTTCACAAACCCAGTAAACGTCTACCCAAGTTTGTACGACAACCTAAGTTTTCGATCTAACGGTTGAGAAATATTAGCTTGAATCTAAATCAGGTTTTCATCTAACGGTGAATATGGATTGCTTTGTAACTAAGGCAAAACCCTGATTTGAAGGCTATATAAAGGAGACATCTAGCATTGTGCAAAACTAATCCCCACACGTCTGTGTGATACTAGTGCGCTCGCTAGAGTCGATTCTCCTTTAACATTTGGTTTTCTTCTCTAAAACTAGGTTAACAACTTAAAGACTTCATTGGGATTGTGAAGCCAGACCGGTACTACTTTTATCATAGTTGTGTGATCTGATCTTGCATCTTATATCGTACGAGTACAATATTTGATTGGATTGAGATCGTGAGAGTTCTCCGATAGGCAAGATAAAGAAGTCACAAACATCTTCGTCTCATTGTTTGTGATTCCTAGACAAACCGTCTGTGTAGTCAGGAAGGATTGTAGAGAGGTGATTGATTATCCTAGGCTGTTCTTCGGGAATATAAGGCCGGGTTATCAATTGGTTCCTGTTCACCTTGATTTCATATCTTAAGACGGAACAAAACCTAGGGTTTATCTGTGGGAGACATATTTATCCTTTGATAGACTTTTCTGTGTGAGGCAGATTTGTTTATTATCAAGTCTGCGACTTTGGGTTGCAGCAACTCTTGGTTGTGGGTGAGATCAGCTAAGGGAATCAAGTGCGCAATATCCTGTTGGGATCATAGGCGTAGGAGTACAAATGTACCTTGGATCGGTGGGAGACTGATTGGGGCTCAACTATAGTCTGGTCCGAAGTTAGCTTGGAGTAGGCTAGTGTCTGTAGCGGCTTAATACAGTGTGCATTCAATCTGGACTAGGTCCCGGGGTTTTTCTGCATTTGCGGTTTCCTCGGTAACAAAACTTTTGGTGTCTGTGTTATTTCTTTCCGCATTATATTTTATATAATTGAAATAATACAGGTTGTGCGTTCGTGATCATCAATTGGAAACCCAAACTTTGGTTGATGATTGATATTGATTGATCCTTGGACATTGGTCTTTGGCACTGTCCAAGTTATTCCTTGTATTTGATAAAGACTCGTTATTGTTTTTAGCTTGAGTAAAAATCAAATCAAGAGAGAGATATTAACTCCTTGAGATAATTTTATCTAGATTGAGTCTGACTGTCTAGTTGATTCTCTAGCAAAGTATTACGGAGTTAGTCCATACAGATTTCTAAGCGAAATATTGGGTGGTGTTGTTAGACCCCCGCTTTTTCAGGAAGCTTCATGGGTTTCAAGACCTTCAAGCTTGTGACAGACAACATTGACAGTTTCTTCGGAGAAGATATCCTCTTTGAGAAGATCCTTAACATGTGATTTCATGAGAACACAAGGTCAGAATTAACCTTTTTCAACTCAGTTCGTAACATATTAAAATCCTTCATAGAGTTTCCAAGCTTCAGTTTTGCTTTCCCGAGATCATTGAGAAAACTATGAACCACTTTAGCATCAGAAAAAAATGTTTGTGAATGATAATCCGGCTATGAATGATAAGAAAACTGCTAGAGAATCAGAAAACACTTCGCCATCAAGTATACCTGATTATATCTCACTCAACCAGGAATTTTTGTGAGTGAGATTTCAACCTTGTGATTAATTAGCACAAGTATGAGCCTGGAGCTCATCAAATGAATGTTGCTTTCGGTTAAACCTCTTTCTCCTGATCTTTGGAGGAAAAACATTAAGATGTGATAAAAAATTATCATAAAATTTACTATCATCAAAATACGATGTAAAATATGTACTCTTACCTGAAGAATTTTGAGTAAAGGGAATTGACAGCCTGTTAATAATCTTTTTATAATCTTTAATTATCATTCTTAGCTCATCTTCCATCTCTCCATTTTTGCTTCCTTCTTCTGGTACCCTTTTCACATTCTGAACAACATTATCTCCCTTTTTAATAGAAGAAAAACCATGAGTTCTTCTTGAAAAAAATGGTTTAAGAAGACTGTTTCGCATTTGAACATTTGAGGAACACATCGAACTGACTTTCCTGGTGGGGTACAAAGGGTGATCGTCTATGGATACGAGATCGAGACAATACAACAACGAAGTATGTTTACTTAATAAGAGGTTCGGACTTAACCAAACATAATAGGATTGCTATCAAGCAAATAGGAATTAACTTTTGTGTAATTTACTTTAAATTATAATAACAATAATTATAATTGCGAAAAATAAAAGTAAATGACACATCAAGATTTTGTTAACAAGGAAACCCCAAATGCAGAAAAACCCCAGGACCTTGTCCAGAATTGAATACTCTCAGGATTAAGCCTCTATACAAAATCAAACCAACTTCGTATAGTTGAGACCAAGCAACTAAACTTATAGTTCACCTAGTTCCGTCTGTATTCCCACGCCTCCGACCTGTAATAAGTCACGTACTTGGAACAATTCATTTGGTTCGTATTCCAAACAGTAAAGGAAAAAAATCTGTTTGGTATAAACTCTCTTCAACCAATTGATATGAGTTCAAAAAAGGTTCCTTTGTTTATCTCAATAAACTCCTTTGTCAGGTCCTTAGATCTATCTGCCAAAGGAATCGGTCAAATCATTATTCCCACCTGTCCGAGCTAATCTTGGAAGCATATATGCATAACAGTCGAGTCAAGCCAGGAATTGACATGTTATTCAAGTTAATTAGTAGAGTCCCTGCGATCTTTGGCAACAAGTTGTAGGAAACTCTGTGCAGAAATCAGAAGGGTGACGGAAGCCTATGTGATCATAGGTTTCAAAAATAGTCTACGAAAGACCGACCCTATATTTGTGAGAATGTACGAAACAACGCCACCCTTCTTAGGGAAACTAATGGAAATCCAAGAGGATTATATGGCTCTCGAAGAACTTCAGGATGAGACGTACGATAAACAAATCTGAGGTACTAGTAGAGGAGCGAATGTAGTAGAACCACAAACCTCGTAGGTACAAACCCGAGGACCCGGACGAACTCACAATGAATCAGCATGATCCGAAAAACAGAGAATTGGTGGTTGGAAAGGGCGAGACTAGGCCCAACAAAAGAAAGGAAAGTGTGTATACCCAGTCTACACAAAGCTAAACACCCCTATCTCTGAAATCTTCAAGAAGATTGATGGAAAGTACAATATCATTTTTCCATGGAACAGGAGAAAACCACCCGAGCATGTGAAGAATAAGGTGGATTATTGTGAGTTCCATTAATTCTACAGCCATCCTACAGACTCATATAGAGATTTGATGAGTGTTAGAGCATAGCTTGGTTGAACTCACCAAGCGTTGGTATGTCAAGTTTGGTTGTCATATTTTAGTATCAATACTCATCTAAAATCGCTTGATTAAATACTAGAGTCAACTTCGTTTAGGTTAGACTAGAAAGTATAAGAATGTTAGACGTACAAGTATTACTCCGAAGACCTGAAGAATGAGAAGAAGTAACGACTACCACGACGACATCAACCTTCCACTTGAGGATAGTAATACTGACTTGATCTTGTTTACATTCCTAATGTATATTTCAAGTCATGCTATATTGAAAACATAACATGCGAAGCTGTATATATTGATGTGACTTGGTCATTATAGTATGATCAAAGTATCAAGTAAAACATATTACGAAATATAAACGCTTATCTTTTGGAACTTAGTAAGTACGACATCGACATAATCTATTGTATATAGTTATTTGATGATACAACGGTATTTTATTGTGCAACGTATATTCCCGTTGCTTAGTCTGCAAAGTTTATATCCGTTGAACATCAAAAAATTCCGGCGTTGCAAAAACCAGGATTTGGTTTAGTGTGTGTGCATCATATAGAAATGATTTCACCCTAGGAAATAATGTTTTATAACATTTGTTTAAAGGAAGTACATTTATGAACTTGTTTCGTAACCAAAAGGAAATCATGATTGGTCTTGTTATTCTTTGAATATCTTTTGGATGACCAATGGAAGATGACTTTGGTAGAAACTATCTTAACTTGTTGAGATTTATGGTATAACCGGTCATAGCCTATAGAATATAGAATGTTGCAATCGGTCATGAGATTCATTGTAAATATAGTTGCAACCAATCACAAGCTATATTGGAATGCAAGTTGTAATCAAATATAAGTTACTTTGGGAACCAAGGTATAACCGGTCACAAGAAGAATTGGAAGATAGTTGTAATCGATCACAAGCTACCTTTGGGAAGCAAGGTGTAACCGATCACAAGCTAACTCGGGAAGTAAGGTGTAACTGATCACAAGCTACCTCTGTAAAGCAAGGTGTAATCGGTCACAACCTGGTTTGGGAAACATGGTATAACCGATCACAAATTACATTGTGAGGTTGGTACAACCGATCCCAAGAAGCAAAACCGAGTTTCCAATAATCAATATCTCTGTAAGTTTTGTGTGAAGCTTGGAATTAGGGTTTTCTAAGAAACTTCTAGATGTCGACATATTTAAACATGTACATAACTCCTATAATTTAGGGTTATTTAACATTTGGTACCCAGTAAATGTCCAACACCTAGCTTTGGTACCCAGTATTTCAAATATTAAGGGTTGGTACCTTGACCCGTTATTGACTGTCTGGTCAAACGGTTGACTTAACCTAATTAATATTTCTGTAACAGAATATGTTTATTACATGATTAGACATATAAATTACAACAATTACCAAATTTGTCCTAATGTCAAGTTAGAGACATTACGACGTGTTCAAATCTGCACATGTCATATGTGGGCCACCATGAACAACTGTTTCGCAAATAAACTATATATTTTTGTTAACCCTGATTCAGTTATTCTTCTCCCTCAAAAATTAGAGATAGGTTTGTGGAAGTGGAGATTATAGATTTTTGTTCGTAAAGATGTAGTAGGTGTTAGAGAAGAAACAAAGATGCAGTAGTGTTGTTAGAGTTCAAGGGTTTTGAAAGTTGCTAAGAAGACAAGGGTTTAATGGATGTTGTAAGAAAAAGAAGAGATGGGTTTGCAGTGGACGTATAATTGGAAGAGAAATGGTTAGCAGTTTGAGGCTACAAAGAACGGAGTAGTAATACGAAGATGAATGGGAAGGAATGCTGGAAGATTGATGAGCGATGAAGTGGAAGATGAAGTTTAATACTGGGGTTTGATGTTGTATGATTAAGAGAGAAATTTATGATATGTGATGATTAAAATGAATGGGGTGTTCTGGAATTCGTGATTAATTGCAGGGAAGGATATGTGGTTGGCTTGGCTTAGAAATCCACGACATAGATTTCCCTTGATTACTATATTCACACACTTTATATGTTTGTAAAAATATCTGAGCGACGAGTTATTTTTATAACATATGGTCCCGGTGTATTGGTGAAGAGTTTTAGAAGCTCAAGCAAGGAAGGAGTCAGTTTTAGCGGTGATGGTGCCGACATAATGGAGTTGAGATGGATGGAGTACGGTTGTCGTAGTAAGAACTCGATGTTGTTGTAGTTTTCAATGATGGATATGAATGGCTGTGAAGCAATCGTAGTTTTCTCAAACAACCAACGTGCAAGAAGAAAGTGATCGACACAGTGTTTAAATCCGGTTTAAACCATTTCACTGTAGCCCGTCCGGTCAAATCAGTCTGATCCCAATTTCGTTTAATAAGTCAAATGTTAAAGGTCAGTTAACCTCGTTAAGTATTTATCATTTATTATTTATTTAAATTATTTAGTTAATAGTCTGTTAAGTCAACTGTTTGACCAGACAGTCAATGACGGGTCAAGGTACCAATCCTTAATATTTGAAATATTAGGTACCAAAGCTAGGTGTTGGACATTTGCTGGGTACCAAATATTAAATAACCCTATCATTTACTGTTCAAATATATTCCTTGACACTCAAGGTGATCCCTGGTCCGAAAAAGTGAAAAGCATTTTATTATGATTTTCATCATATATGTTATAATTACCAGCATTTAAAACATATCCTCTAGAAAATATTATTACTTAATGTGCTAGACTAATAATAAAAGTTTTTCCATGAGAGTTTTCTGAAATATTGGTTAACATTAATTGGGAATATGAAAACCAAACTTAGGTACTTTAATTCATATCTTGAGAATATTTTCGGTTTTGGAATTTCCTTGTTGTCCAAACAACATTGGTGTGTAAATACTTGAGTTTGCATTTCTTGAAAACTTTCCTAAGAGCCGGGAAAACTTCATTCTTGTTGTTTCTGGTTGAGATGTCTATCTGGAGAGGAAAATATCCTAATTAGGTGAAATCTCTTACGACCGCTCGTTTAAAGACTTCTACGGGATCAAGAAGCTTTACGATTACCGTTAGCGGGAAACTAGATAATTGCATTGTTATTGTAGTTTTCGATTATTAATTTGATTAACTAACGGTTGTTGAAACTTTGATTGCACCTAGTTTGTTTATTCTTGAGAATATTCTCTTCTGATATAAGATTTACTCAAACTAGATCAAAGTGTCGACGAGTTCTTCAAAAACACCTTCGTATCTAAAGACATCTTGTGATAATCCATTGTTAACATACTCCGTCCTGTGTGTGATTCATCATAAGAGAATCAAGTGTTTTTGTGCATGTATTAGAAGGAAATAGAAGATTTGAAGACGAAGAGGAATTCTTATTAGTTTTTGTATCTTGTGGATTAAGTGCACAAACCTTGATCGGCTGGAATCCAACTAGAATTGGTTTATCTTTGACAGACTTTATTGATTAATTGCTTGAGATCGACAACTCTCTATAGTTTCTCTTTGAGATCTGTATCAATTAAGTGCGAATCTAAACTTGATTATTTCGGTAGTCAAATGACAGATTGATCTAACCAGATAAAGGAGTTTATTAGATTAAACATAAGCTCCTTTCTCAACAAATCATTTTATCTTTAGAAATATTTATTAGAGTGGTTACCAAACAGATTCATCCTTTGTTGTTTGGAATACGATCCAAGTGACTTGTTATTCACGTGCGTGACTCTCGAAGTCGAAGGTGCAAGGATACTAAGGTAACTAAGTATCTAGGGATAGTATGCTTGGTCTCAACTATACGAAGTTGGTATTAGATTTTGTATAGCGGATTAATTCTGAGAGTATTCAAAACTGGACTAGGTCCCTGGGTTTTTCTACATTTGCGGTTTCTCGTTAACAAGATCTTGTTGTGCCATTTACTTTACTTTTTCGCATTATAGTTGTTTTATCATAATTAAAGTAAATTGCACTTGTATGTTAACTCCATAATACTTGATATTGATCCTATAGAGTTTCAGTTATTTCCGAAGCTATTATCAAGTACACACTTTGTTGTTGTATCTTCTCGATCTTGTATCCATAGTCAATCACACAAGTGATCTTGTTGTCGTATTGTATAGATCTCGTATCCATAGAAGATCACACTAAGTGTGCACCGAATTTGTTGTATTGTCTCGACTCTATCCATAGACGATCACATTCGGTAGAGGACTTATAGTTTGATAAATAAAATAATGTGGTGTATTTGGGTACCATTGTCTTTTAAATGAGGGTAGTACAAGACATGATTGACGACGGCAAGCTTCAGGAGTACATCGCACTACCACCCCCCAAGACGATAGGAGCCCCAATACATCGTGTGGAAATCCCACGGGAAGCACAGTACTTGGATGTAACATGATTTCCCATTCGGCTGTCACAACACCCACATTGGAGGGAAACATCACAGGACGAATTCATAAACGAAAATTCGAAGGAAACGAGGTTTTCAATATGGAAAAAGAACCACCAATGGAAGACTGGTTGAAACATCCAATCAGTTTCTTACCCTTCAAGGCACCGGAAGACGGGAGAAACCACAACGACGCTCTAGTGGTCACGATGACTATTGCACTCCCCGAACACGAGAGAGATAACGAGAAACCAAAGGCATTTCCATGGGCATTGCCTAAAATACTAATCGATAGCGGTTGCTCTGTCGAGATCTTATTCTATGAAACGTTCAAGAAGATGGGCTTGAAAGACGAATGCCTCATACCGTCCACATATAATATTTTTGGGTTTAATGGTTCGTTAAAATGCGAAGTGACCTTGGAGATTCGAGTAGAAAAAATATTGACCTTGACCACCTTCTATGTGGTAGATGTAGTTTTACCTTATACCGCTATTGTCGGACGGTCCTGGGTACACATGATTAGAGGAGTCACACCAACTTACCATCAGAGGTTGAGGTTCATAAAACCCGACGGGATCACAGAGATCATATAGGAGATTTTGGCGAAGTGAAGTACTGTTACAACATGGACGTACGAAATGGTGAAAGTAAGGTTAATTTCCCAAAGGCGAGAAAGAAAAGAGCCAAAGATGCTAAGAGTCAGGAGGAGATCAATACTTATATCGCAGAAACAAATGAAGCTAGACGCTCGAACACCATGGAAAGCTCTGCCTCGCGTGAATCCATAGATCCCTTGTAGCAATCACAGAACCTCCCCGAAATTGTGGAGCCAAAGCTGAACTTCTCGGCCTCATAACCTACGAAGGAGGTAAATATTAGGACACCCGAAAACCCGTGAATGGTTAGAATCAGAACTCTTCGTAGCACAAAGGAAGAAGAAAGGTTAGTACAAGTATTAAAGGAATACTCTGATATTTTTGCGTGGCGAATATAGGATACGCCAGGGATAGATCCCAATATCTGTTGCCATCATTTGAAAATTAATCCAAAGCGTAAACGCATGAGGCAAATGATGGGTCGGAAAATTGACTTTAAATATACTGCAAGTGCAAAGCGTCTAACTAGTAGACACTGGCAAGTACAGGTCGTTCCCACGAGGAGTGTGAAATACTACTACTAATTAATATCAAGAATAACAAATTATATATTTCAAAGATTTAGACTAAGATTATGAAACTACGAAATCGAAATAATAGAAAACGTAACCAAGATTATGAAGGTGTTAGAGATCCGAGAATCCGTTATAAGAAAGTTACTTATATTCAATCAGAAAGGTCTCGAATTTACTCATGTAAAATAGCAAAACTAGCAACTAATACATGGAAGATATTTCATTAAGAATCGTCAACTAGAATTATCAAAATGGTAGTTTTTTCTCACCTTAATGTAGAATTCTTAAGCACTAGATATACATGGCATAAATAGTCAAATTAAATTCACAATTCAATTATCGTTAAAGTTCAATGAGTTCTTTTACTAATCTAACTATGAACTATACATGACATAGAACATGAAAAATATAGTTAGAAGATAAAACATTAAGCTCAAATTACTGAAACCCATTATTTAGAACACAAGCAAAAATATCCTACAAGTTCATCCTTTCACCCTAACATGAATTAACTCGACATAGCGTTCCCAAAAACCATAAAATAACTCGACAAGCTAATCGGAAAAGGGAATTGAAACTCCAAACCCTATTCTCCTCTTTACCCCCTCTGTAGCCGCAACCGCCTCTCTTTCTGTTTCTCTTCTGTTCTCTTTTATGTTTTGCGCAATTCCAATTTAGACTTAGCAAAGTCACCTCGGCCCAGTCCAAACTCCACATCTGTCCCTTTAAGTTCTGCTCCTTCCAAAAGCCGACAACAACACCAATTTCCAAATTCTGTCCACGCCAATTTCAATTCTCCAGCTCCATCATGTTATGTCCGTCTAAATCTGGCCATCCACCTTCTGTCAGCGTTAGAGCAAATCCTCCCCCAAGTATGACCACAATACCAAACTTCATTGCGTTGAGTCCTCAATCATCAGACTCACTTCACACAAAATCCAAAACAGCCAACAAACGATCCATCTCCAACAACATAACTCTAACTTGGTTGCTGCCATTTATCTCTCAATCGAGTACCGAGAGCTCGTAGTATACACCAACCACAATACCGGCTCCACTTCTTAGTTTCTGTCTCTTAATCTCCATTGTTACCGATTTCAATATCTTATGTCGGAATTCGATCACCACTAGCACCATCGCTGACCTTGTCAACAACTTGCACAATGAACAAACCCAAGATTTTGCTGCTACCTGCTCGAGACCAAGAAGTCACAGTAAACCCACTCCCATGTACACAGATCCACCTCCGCTCAAATTGCAGCCCCATATAAAACCAATTAAGCCAACACACACGTTCTTCCCAAGAATCCAACTTCCATCTTCTTGCAGGAAATTTTGCGAACACTTTCTGGGCAGCTTTCTGTGCATCTAAAGGAAAATTTGAGAATGATTTCATCTCCTCCTCATAGACTTCCTGACCTGCAAATCCCACAATCATACACATCCCACATTCATTCACATACATCGGTTCTCGAAGTACCAAGTCTTGGCCGTTCAACACCACAAAACAGCGGCAAAGTCACCCTCATGGGCTTTGTCATTGTTTCTACCAATCCTAATTCCAAGAGAATCAACTAGACAGTCAGACTCAATCAAAGAAAATATATCCAAGAGTTATATCTTTGTTTCTCAATGTAATCATAAAATCAAACATATAGAAACCGACGAGCCTGGTTATTATGAGAAACAACTTGAACAGTATCTAAGACCAATGTTCAAGTGTCAATCAATTTCATTCAAAAACCAAAGGTTGGATTTACCAATTGATTGAACTACGCCAACCTGTGATATTTCAATTATACAAACAAATATAATGCGGAAAAGAAATAACAAAGACAACATAAGTTTTGTTAACCAGGAAACCGCAAATGCAGAAAAACCCCGGGACCTAGTCCATATTTGAACACCACACTGTATTAAGACGCTGCAGACTCTATCCTACTACAAGTTAACTTCGAACTGGAATGTAGTTGAGCCCTAACCAATCTCACACTGATTAAGGTACAGTCGCGTTCCTTACGCCTCTGAATCCCATCAGGACTCTACGCACTTGATTCCCTTAGCTGATCTCGCCCACAACTAAAAGTTGCTACGACCCAAAGTCGAAGACTCGATTAAAAAATATGTCTCCCACAGAAAAGTCTATTCTGATAGATAAATCTTGAAAAAGCGGGGGTCTAACAACCACACCCAATATTTCGTTTAAGCAATCTATATGGACTAACTCCAACATAATTCCAAGAGAATCAACTAGACAGTCAGACTTAACCAAGGAAAATATATCCAAGAGTTATATCTTTGTTTCTCAATGTAATCAGCAAATCAAACAGATAGAAATCCGCGAGCCTGATTATTATGAGAAACAACTTGAACGGTACCAAAGACCAATGTTCAAGTGTCAATCAATTTCAATCAACAACCAAAGGTTGGATTTACCAATTGATTGAACTACGCACAACCTGTGATATTTCAATTATATAAAAAATATAATGCGGAAAAGAAATAACATAGACAACAAAAGTTTTGTTAACGAGGAAACCGCAAATGCAGAAAACCCCCGGGACCTAGTCCTGATTTGAACACCACGCTGTATTAAGCCGCTACAGACTCTAGCCTACTACAAGTTAACTTAGGATTGTAATGTAGTTGAGCCCTAACCAATCTCACATTGATTAAGGTACAGTCACATGGCTTACGCCTCTGCATCCCAGAAAGAATCTACGCACTTGAATCCCTTAGCTGATCTCACCCGCAACTAAGCGTTTCTACGACCCAAAGTCGAAGACTTGATAAGCAAATTTGTATCCCACAAAAAAAGTATATTTTAATAGATAAATCTGTCTCCCACAGAAATACCTGCGAAGTTTGTTCTGTCTTTTGATAAATCAAGGTGAATAGGAACCAATTGATAATTCGGTCTTCTATTCCCGAAAAACAGCCTAGAAACATCAATCACCTCACAATAACTTAACTATATGGTAGTAGCACAAGTTATTGTGGAATCACAAAGAATGAGACAAAGAGCTTTCTGATTACTTTTTATATCTTACCCATTGGAGATAAATCTCGAGAAAAATCTTAGAGAAGATAGTTCTCAATAGATAGAACAAGTAAGATCAGAACACGCAACTACAGAGAAAATAATTTGGTCCGACTTCAGAATCCTAATGAAGTCTTTAAGTTGTTAACCTATGATGGTTTTAGGAAAAACCTAGGCTAAAGAAGGATCGACTCTAGTCGCAACTAGTTTCACACAAGAGGTGTGGGGATTAGGTTTCCCAATTGCTAGAGCTCTCCCTTATATAGTCTTCAAATCAGGGTTTGATAACTTTGGAACAAAGCAATCAATATTCACCGTTAGATGAAACCTGATTTAAGATTCAAGCTAATATCTTTCCACTGTTAGATGGTCTTAGCTTTTTACACACAAATGAAATATACCTTCACTTATATATGGGTAACCGTACCTAAACGTGTATATTGAGTTGGCTTAATAACAGTTAACTGAAGTTAACCATATGAACACTTTTGTATTAACCATGTTCATCTTAACACTTCTAGATCAATCGATAATCATAGGAATATAAATGTATTACTCATAGAGTTTTTCAATTTTTTATATTCTCATAGAAGTATACAAGACACAATTGTAGCAAAACCGGATTGATTCAAAAGAATCAGTTCATCAACATTTTAGCCACGGTTTGCAAAAATTTCATTCCTTAATATATAAATGTATTTGTTCATGAGTATGAAGGCATACTTAACCGATTTATAACTTGAACCACTTAAGTTTGCAAACGGGTACGCAAATTTAAGTTCCGGACATTGGTCACAAGCCGACAGTTTCCAAACGGGTACGCAAACTTTAGCTACCGTTCGCGGACGGGTACACAAACTTGGTTCCCGGACTTCAACAGTTAAATCAGTTTGCGAACGGGTATACAAACTTAAGTACCCTGAGTTAAACAGTTGAATAAGTTTGCGAACGGGTATGCAAACTTAACTTCCAGTCCTGAATTCCAACAAAAAAGTTCGCACACTTAGTACACAAATCATACTGTATCCAGACATGGGTTTTAGATCTTAACTTCCATTTCAATCATTGAAACATTATTAGAAGACAACAATACCTGTCTCACACAAAGTATTAGCTTATGAGCAATTTTCAAGTGATCGAATGATCAATACGAAACATTCCGAGTCTACATCAAATGACAGTCTCACACAAATCATGTAAGATGTTACCAGGTGATTTTCACATGATCATCTTTTGACTTTTGCCTAGAATAATGATGAATGTAGTTAAAGCAAAAAGCTTTCCAACACATATTTCGAGAAATATATAAGCGAGTTAAACTCAGCTCAAAATATCAAATGTGTATAATGTAAAGTCTATATAGCCATACGACTTTTTTTTAATAGGAGATTGAATAGAATATACTTTTGAGTGATACATGAGTTCAAGTCTCTACATACCTTTTGTTGACGAAGTTCCACAAGCTCCCCTTAGTAGTTCTTCATCTTCAATCAATGAACGCCGTGACGTATAAAGATCAACACATTCTATCCTAATCCGAGACATAGCTATAAGTAGACTAAATCAAGACTTATAGTTTTGACAATTAAACTTGACAAACAAGCTTGAGATAGCAACGCTTACGAGTTCAGACAAGAATTGCTCTAACAATCTCCCCCTTTGTCAGTTTTAGCGACAAAACTATCAATACATATGAATTACAAAATAAATAAACTTTGTAGCTTCTCATCGAAATGCTCGATTTCCTTGTTTTTTCAACATTTCTTGAATTATTCGTCACTCCAAGTACTTCAGTGATTCTGAACGTGTTCAACTCAGCATCATAGTTGTTGAAGATCCTTAGCTATAACAATAATTTCACAAGATTGTTTCCTTATTGTTATACAATGTCATAGTATTATTACACAACTATCAAAGTTCAATTGTATCACAAATTTGACAATAATACTATGGTGATATGTATCACTCCCCTTTAGTCAATAATTCATATCACAATGAAAACCACTCCCCCTTACATAATGATTCGTAAACCATGAGAATTCTCTTCATCACCATCCTTTGAAGACGAATGATTATCATCAACGCCTTCTTTATCCATGATAATCTCCTCCTGGATATGTCAACAACAATCATTATTACTTCATTCAAGAAATATCATAACTGGTTATGTAAAGGAGAAATTACATCGATTTATTCACTGTATTCACGAATTGCTTGCCAAGGAGCAAGTTGAAGACCATCAATGCTCGACGGAGCAAAATTCTGAAGCAAATTAACAAATATTTTTTTTGTGATCCTAATTACACGGATAAGAAAAAGTCATGAAGGAAGAAACATTGACAACTCACCAAAGAAACAGCTGGGGACTATGCACTATTTGGTAACATCCTGTAATTCTTACTTTTGGGTTCTCCACCCTGGGGACTTTTTTTCATTTCCGTGAAGTCTACATTAATCCAAGGTCTCACTACACGACCATCCTGTGGTAAAGTTAATGAAGCAATTAAGATGGGATTATCATGTTTCTATAAAAGTCATAATAAGAATACTTAATTGTGAACATCCTGGAAGTACTTTTCATTTATCACCATTGGAGGGATACTTCAATCTTGGTCGATCAGAAATCATCTCAACAGAAGGAGGTTCTTGTACCATAGGTTTAACATGTAAGCAATCAAGTTGCTGATTCCAGAAATTTATATAACCTGGGGTTGCGTAGGCGACTCAGTCAGAACAAGAGAACATATATTTGCGTCCATTCAGATGTGTACAATCCAAGGAAATTTTAAGTTGGTCGACTGATAGCTTTCTCTTCCGAACATTTGTAACACACTGATCAAGACCCATTTGTCGAGCCGCTCTATCGATATTATATTCCTCCACCAGAAACTTTCCTTGTATTAATGATACTAAATAACCAGGAGTTGTATGAAGGATCTCTCACCATCATTCAGGTATGTACCGAATTCCAAAGTGACATTTTCTTCAGCAGCATTGAAAGTGATCAATTGTGATACGTAAGAAGGAACCGACGCCCATGGAAGAAAATTAAACTCATACTCGTTGTCCAAAAAACTGGTGAGGCGTGTCTTGAGTCGAGGCTGTTTTGTGGACCAACGCATCATCCTGGAATTATCTTTCTCAGTAAAAGCATGATGAGCATCAACATTTCGTCCTTGCTAGACGCTACGAGGAATCAATGCATAATTATTGAAGCGCTCCCACAATAAGGCTTGGAGAAACATTGTATTAACGTATGTTTCGATTTTCATAAATCTATTGGAAATTCTGGAATCTATAACCAAGGAGTCTAAATTGGAGAATAATGAAGCCAAAAACAGGCTACCGATGGGAAGTTTCTCACCTTGAGCAAACTTAATGGCAAAACAAACAAAAATGGCTTCAACAAGTTTCTAATATCTTCAAGTACATCTCTAGACAACCACAAGCACAAGAAAGCATTAATGGTTAATGTACCATCGACAGGTCTTTCAGGAGCCCTATCTCATGGCCACCAGTACCTCAACCATTGAGCATAACAAAATTTGCCAGATAATTTGTTAATGCCATATATCGTGGTTGTCAAGACATCAAACATCGCAATCTCCTTTGCCGAAAGTCCTTCAGGAAAATTACCCGTAAACTTGAAGATGCAATAAATAACTACATCCTCCAAAGTGATGGTAAATTCTCCCCATCTGCATATGAAAGCGTGAGTAGTAATACACCAGCGAGCGATCAAATGATAGATAAACAAATCTCCAACTAATTGAATAGCTCGTGTCACCTGTGCACGATCTAGCATGGTTCGTACACGATCATAACCCAACATATGCCTCGCCCATCCAGAAAAGTCTGTTAAAGGTTTTCGAGAAAGCTTGAATTCTATATGTGAAGCAGAGTAATGCCCTCCTTGTAGACAGAACCAAATTATCGCTCAAGGAGATACCAATTTTCTCTGAGTAATATCCATGAGATCTATAAGAAGGCGAAATGAAGAACCTGAGAGACGTTTTTCATGTCTATATTAAACCACAAAGAAATCATCATCAGTGTTTGGAATATTCTTTATTCCAGGTGCTTCTTCTTCATCATTAATGGAAGTCCCATCTACAGAGATACCATTCTTGAAGTTGTATCTGCGGAGGTATCATCTTTGGAGGTGCCATCATGAGAATCAGTCATCCTTCCGAAGTTGTTGTGACATCCATACAACATTTCTACTTCAGTATATCACTCTTATGCAAATTTCATCAAGTGGAATTAAAGCACAACAAAATAATAAGAATGCTCACATCAGCGTCTACAAAAATGGTAACAAATCAGTCCTTACTTGTTTACAATTTCACTAGCTATAGTAATTATAAACTAAAAATTTCAAAAATTTTCTCGATCCTTCAAATCTGCAAAAACGAGAAAAATTCATTATTCCAAATCATAACTTGATTTTCATAAAATTGTGAGCAAGTCACATAATTTTCACTGTGTGAGCAAGTCATATAATTTCCACCGTGTGAGCAATTTACATAATCTTCACCGTGTGAAAATTCACTGATTTTCTACTACATGAGCATCTACTATTAAATCACAAAGTTTATGAAAACATTATTCATCATAAATAATTGTTTACCTTTAACAATTGCTCAAAATCGAAATCTGGTTTTACAAAAAAAAATAATTAATCATGAATAACTCACGTATTATTATTAAAAAAAAAATTGACGTGAGCGACTAAATCACGTAAACATTATTAAAAAAACGGATGTGAGTGAATAACTCATGCAAATAAAAAAAATCCGCTCGAAAGAGCATTTGTCCAAAAAACGAGGGTCTTCTCTATTTTATGCAAATCCACATGTTCAAAATAAAAGTTTGTTTTCATGAAATCTCATTGGCAAAATTTCCTTCTCTGCAATTAAGACCATGGCTATTAAAAATATATGTATCTCTTTCATATTAGGGATTATTGTTCGTTTCTTAAACTAACGGACGGACGGACGTCCGTTTCCTAAAACAATTTTTTATAAAATTTACGCATGCATTTGCATATATGGGATTTTGTATTATGAACAGCTCATGAACTTTCGAAATAATTTTTTTTTTCTTACCTGAACTGGCCGAAGTTGGCTGGAACTTCGTCGGACGGTGACAGCCGGTTCCGGCGAATTTTTTTCACTTCCTACTGCTTGAACGTGAAAGAGATGAAGGAGAAGGGAGGCTTGGTCGGTCACAAGAAATAAAATCTTTTTTTTAGGGATTCTTCCCTTTTATAACAATTTTATTTCGAAAAACCTAATCAAACAAGGATTTCCATTTTGGGCCCGGGCTCGTAAAAGCTAAACCGACTAAAAATGGGCGTCCGATCGTCTGAATCAGCGATGCTTCATCTCTTTGTGCTCACGGGATGACACTCTATCATACCACCAGATTCCTTATCTAGGCATTTGCTTGTACATGATATCATTGGAGCAAATTGGGGATTCTGGAAATTCCTTTTACGACTAAGTTCAACTACTTATCTCATCTACTGGAAAATCACCATCCAGTGCTTACTGCGGAACATGACCGTCCCTCACTAAGCATGGGAACTAATGTTGATGGTGGATTTTCGATAAAGGCTAAAATCGTAAAATAACGATACTGCATGTTTCTGTCCCGGCTTCAGGAATGTATGTGAAAATCATATTTTATGATTTATGAACCATTTCACGGTCTCTGACTGAGCGAACATCCTCTCAGAGCTATGATGAATATGCTCCTCGAAAAGCCTCTCAGCTGAGCGTTCGACACTTTGCACATTTCATCCTCACCTCTACGTGGAATCGAAATGATTGGACGACTCCTAGACATATTGCATGCTAGTATAGAGTGCTAACGTCTTCAGGATGTCACACTGTTTGTTGTTCCCTGACTATGTATAGAGAACGTGTATAGAATCTCTTAACGATTGGATGGATCCTAGACATATTGCATGCTAGTATAGAACACTAACTTTTTTAGGACGTCACACTGTTTGTTGTTCCCCGACTATACGCCCCAATATTCAGAACGAGTATGATGCTTCCATTATATCATACCTCCATTCTCGAATAAACTCGCTCCTAGACTTGTCGCATGCTAGTGTGGAGCAATTTATAGATTAATTCTAGCGTGTCATTCATCAATTGAATTCCTAGAAAATAATCTATTTATCTCATTACTCCATTTTGTGGATGATTCTCATCTGAATTCCATGTATTAGTAATAGATAATCATTCTATCTCATTACTTTTTTTTGTGGCTGATTCTCAGCTGAATTCCATGGATTAGTAATGGATACTCAATTTATTGTTATTACTCCGTTTCATGGCTGATTCTCAGCTGAATTCCATGACTTAGTATTAAATATTCATTGATCGGGCAGGGCCACCACCTAGTAAGACCCGAGAAAATGGTGTGAGTGTACTTAGCAATAATGCACGAGCGAGCACCCGAGTGCACGAACGAGCATTCAAAAAATATGGACAAACGAGGAAACCTATGCAAAATATGGAAGAAAAATAATATTAATAAAATAATAAAATGGGGCCCAGGGGGACCGGGCCTACCGGTCAGCCAGTCCCATGCCTCTTCCTTTTATTTTACCTTATTTTATTATTTTTCCTAATCTCGGGAAAACTCCTTCATTTGAGCAAACTCCCTCGTTTGAGCAAAACTCTCAGTTTCTCCATATTTCCTTCACATGATGAAAAATAATTAAAAAATAGGGAAAGGTGTCACGGGACCGAGCCTACTAGCCGGCCGGCCATGCCCTACCCGTGGCCGGTCCCACTCCTTATGATCTCTTAATTTATTATTATTATTTCCTCCATCTCATGAAACTCCTCCGCTTGAGCAAAAACCCTGGGTTTTCCATATTTTCTCAAATATTGATCAAATGGTCGAAAACCAAAAAGTCAAATGGTCACATGACCGACTAGGCTCCTCACGTAAATATTAAAATATTATTATTTTAATATTGTTAAAATATTGATCGCACGAGCAAAGTTCTACTTGCTCATTCGAGCAAAATCGAGAGTTTCAGACAAGATCAAACTCTTCTGAAAATCCAAAATATTGCTCGAAAGCGCGTCAGTAAATATCAAAGTTCTCAGAATTGAAACACGAAAAATATGGTGGCATGGGCATGCCACCTTGACCGACCAAGGTCGGCTCTTAGGCTTGCAAAGAGCCGGTCCCACATACTTTAACAATTTTGACCTAATGCTCATATTGGGTTCAAACGCTTTCCAACCAACATGGAACTTGTTCAATCGACCACCAGCTAGTCCCACGATCACCATGGGATGGTTTCATACCCCTTGGTCGGTCCCTCATCTCTCCATAATTAGGTTTTATTTCCTAACGCTCGGACGCGCACAATATTTTAATAAATGATTAAACCAACATTTAATCATATCCATTCATCGACTGGTCTACAAAGGACTTTGGTGCATGCTCACTCGAGCACCTTGGCGTTACATGGTCGGACATCATCCCATGTACCCGGTCCCTCCCTCACTGAGTGATTGACTTTCAATAAATCATCAGTTGATCAACAACCGATCAAAAGTAGGGTTTTGAACTTAATGCTCTGCAAACCATAATTCTGAACAAGTTTGAACACTAATAATTTTATATTGATCCAACAATCAACATCTTGATTAATTATATAATATTTGGTCCAACTACCAATATTTTAATAAATATTTTATTTGGTCATGCTACCAATAATTGTTCATACAAGCAATATTCGCCCAGACAAGCAATATTTGTTCAGAATATCAATTTTGATTCAACTACCAATATTTAATAGTCCATCAAATAGGAAATATTTGCTCAGACGGACTAGTAATATTACTCAACTATCAATGATTAATAATTCATCAATCGAGCAATATTCGCTCAGAAGAGCAATATTTGTTCAAATTATCAATATTCATTATGTTGATTCAGCTATCAACATTCGAGAATTATCCATATGTCCGAGGAGACATGTTTAGTCCATGAATCATAGAGCATTCATCAATCATGCTCGATTCAACAAAACTTACACTCATTGTCTAATCAAGTCAACAACTGACTAATTAAATACATGTCTGCCTTGTAGACTCCACAATCATGAGACATCAATCATGTCACATGGGGGGATTTTAATTAGGGTTTTGGTCTGGCGGCCTATGGCACGTGTGTTCATCCACGATGAGAAATGTGAGTAAGTCTTGCAAACGGTTTAGGAAGTTAGCAAAGTAGTGGGTGGACAATCAACCAAGTCTCCGCACGACCTGGAACTGGTTTAACCACGATTTCCCACTTTCTCACTCTTTCACTCAAGCAACCGTCACACTTACTGGAGATCAATGTGTCTACCTTCTGGCAATATAAATAAGTCTCTGAATTCACGATTAAAAGACAATCTAACAATCTCAGATATACAGGAATTACCACAAGAATTCTCATTTGAACAAACACTCTCAAGTTGAGCAGAATTCAAACTTATTCGAACCCACCAGTTCATTTGTAGAAACCTACAACACACTCATAATCCTTGATCAACATTGATCTCACATACTTCTCAGCTTCCCTCCTACAGATCGACCCTTTTCCCTTTTTGTGACCGAATTGACTCTGGAATGACCATTGTCTTGGTTTAGACCGGAGTCCTACATATTGATCTCTCGAACTCAAAACACTCCCGCGCAGTACATCTGCGCGGTTGAGGAGTCCCAGTCCGCACGGTCGTCTCTTCACTTTCCTAAAAAAACAGGAAATCGGTTTTCCCATCAACATGGGTATTCTTTTTTTGTACTCATCAACAGGGGTATTCACCGTTGATATACAGTGGCCCACACATTTACAAAGCCGTGCACATCAATGCCGCCATCTATGATGATGATCCATCCAACGACCAAGATATAGCAAACAAAAATTCTTGATGTACCAAAGGTCACATAAATTAGCCAGCCCCGTAGCTTTTAACTAGTTTGTTTCTTTATGTGTGCTCGGAAAACCCCTATTTATAACCGAAGTAAGTTGTTGGTAAGACCATAGGTGGTATCATTAACAAATCAAACCCTAAATTGAAATCCAGTTTTGTTCAATTGTCATAATTTCTTCTTGATTGTAAAAGTATGAGACCATTCTTGATGAAAGGCCATGAACGGCCTTTGACGTTTCTTAAGTACAACAGACAAGGTGATCTTCTCTTTTCATGTGCCAAAGATCATACACCCACTGTGTGGTTTGCGGATAACGGTGAGCGATTGGGTGCGTACAATGGACACAAAGGAGCCGTCTGGTGTTGTGATGTTTCAAGTAAGTTGTGATTTCCCAATCATCTATTACTTTTTTGTTGTTTGGAATAATGGTGAAGGTATTTGCATGTTGATGTGCATCTGACATATTCGCAGAAATTACTTATGCTCAGCCTTTGGTTTGTGTTAGAAGGTTTTCTTCGAAGCTTTTATAACTGATTGAGTGTAATTTTCCTGTAAATCCTAGCATATTTCAGTGCTGAGGGTTATTCTGGATAATCTGTTTGAAAGATTTGTTTGAGTTGAAGTCCGAGATGCACATCCTCTAAGCAATTCTTAGGCACAGCGTCATAGTCTCACTTCAGGGCACAGTTTAGTAGCTAAGAACGCACAATGTCGAACTGTTTTAAACTTTATATTGAACTTTGAGATGTTAGGTAACTGAAATCTGTTTGGCTAAGTTTTTAGCATAAAGCTAACCCAGCACTTTGATGTGAGCCCCAAAACCATTACCCTCCTTGTTGGTTCTTGGGGAAGATCATTCTTTCTGCAAATATTTACCTTGTGATTGGAATTGGATTTTATATTGGACCACAGGATAAAAGATGGCAGATATACGAAGATTGAAGAGCTTGCTAATTGATTTTTGCTTCAATATTTTGTGGAGTTAAATTTTGACTATTCAAGTGCTAATATATCTCAATATCATTCAGGGGATTCCAGGCGTCTGATTACAGGAAGTGCGGATCGGTCAGCAAAGCTCTGGGATGTTAAATCTGGAACTCTGCTCTTTACCTTTGAATTTGATTCTCCAGCTAGATCTGTAGATTTTGCAGTTGGAGATAAGCTTGCTGTGATCACCACGGACCCATTCATGGAACAGACTTCAGCGATTCATGTGAAAACTATTTCGAATGATCCCAATGAACGTGCGTATGTGTTCACTTTTTATTTAGTATTTTTTTTGTTATTGTTTATTCTTCCTATATCTTCTTCTGAAAGCTGTTGCTTTCTTCAATTAATTGATGAGTTGGCTTTTATTTGTTTTTCTATCGACTTTATGCACTTGTGTATTAACATTGCAACTTCAACTAGTATTAGTATTGCTTGATATATTTTCGAGTCTAAGTTATGGTTCATCTGTTTAAGGAACACTATTTTAAATCTAATTGAGTTGAGTATTATTCTTGGTTTCGCATGAAAAGAAAATCCGTATGTGTTAACTATCACTTGTTAACCAGAATCCTAAACTGGCTAAATAAATTGTAGAATCTAACTTTGGTCAGGGTAGCACTTCAATTAAAGGTAAAGTTAAGAACATAAAAAATTGACTGTATTACTGTTTTGAAATAAGAAAACAGCAGTACAAGGTTCTTATTGGAAAAAGAAGGAAAAAGAAGCATAGAATTCATACAGCTATGTTAGCTAATTGTGGCTTGTGTCTTCCATGTATCTGTTTGCCTGGAATGAACTCGTAGATATATAACTCGAAAACTGATGTATCATTTTGTAGAGACCGCTGAGTCTGCGCTTAAAATCACTGGACCCCGAGGAAGAATCAACAGAGCGGTCTGGGGACCCTTGAACAGGACTATAATAAGTGCTGGAGAAGATGCGATAATTCGTATCTGGGATTCTGAGGTATGTACCCCTACAGAGGAAATTCAATGTGCTAAAGTGTAGCTAGACAATCTTTATAATTTCTTGTGATGTGCCGGCACAGTGAAAAATATTTTTTGGAACACCCATTTTCTTACAGTGAAGTCCTTGTGTACTCTCTGTAAAAGATCGGTAGATACCTCAACTTTAACATTACTCTATCGACTTGCAGACAGGGAAAATGCTGAATGAATCAAGCAAGGAAACTGGTCATTCGAAAACAATTACTTCATTGTCAATGTCTGAAGATGGCTCACACTTTTTAACTGGTTCTTCGGACAAATCTGCTAAGGTATACACTTCGTGAAAACATTCTTTTTCTGCCATTTCTCTATTTATATTTGACCCATTTCTTCTTCATTCTTCTATTTTTATACTTTGGCCTTCTTTTCTTATTGATAACCAGTTTTTTTCATTTTTGTTTTAGCTTTGGGACTCCAGGACATTGACAAATTTAAAGACATATTCAACTGGAAGTCCAATCAATGCTGTTGCTATGTCTCCACTTCTTGAACATGTACGTGCTTATGTAACTTGAACTGCGGAGCACATTGATGCCTAGTAGGCTAGTATACTTTATACCATGTTTCCTGAAACTTTATTTTTTTTATTTCGTTTGGTTTGCTCGGTTATGTGCTGAAACACGAGTCGTCCTTTGCAACCTTAATTGTTTGTAAAGAAATTGTTCTTTGTGACCTTGAAACTGTGCAACCATACTGGTGTTCAGTTTCTGCAGCTTTCAGCTATCAGTATTTTTGCTGAATAAAAGCTAGCATGTATTCTTGCATTCCATAGTACTTCAATAGGCAGACATGATGGGTCATAATATAGGGTGTCATCTCCAGGTTTTTCTAATATTGAGGATTTTTATCTTAATTTCTACCTTTTAAAGATGCTCGTTCATATTTTTCATATTGTTTAGGGACTAATCTTATTTGTGCGCTTAATATATAGGTGGTGATTGGAGGTGGTCAGGCCGCAGGTGAAGTCACCACTACCCATCATCGTGCTGGGAATTTCGAGGCTAAATTCTTCCACAAGGTGAGGCATTTTGTTACATGACCTAGTGCATGCAGATCATGTTTTTTCCCGGCTACTCTCTGTTACTGATAAAAGTTCATGGGTTTTCTTTGAAAATAGGTTCTTCAAGAAGAAATAGGTGGTGTAAAAGGACATTTTGGTCCAATGAATGCGTTGGCAATCAACCCTGATGGAAGAAGGTATATATCATTTTATTCTCTAATCTTTTTTAATATCATTCGAAACTGTCAATTTATACATCTAGTGCAGATTTTCAGAACTAACAGTATCAGAACCATATGAGGATTTCTCATTCTACTCCATGTAGTTCTTACGTTGTTTATCTTTCTGTTTTGTACAGTTTCTCAAGTGGAGGAGAAGATGGTTATATTAGGTTGCACCATTTTGACAAAGATTACTTCAATATCAAGATGTAGTTCGCCGTTTGTTCTGTTGATCCAGATCATCTTGATTTGGTCATGGGAGTATTTGTACCTCATTTTAACCTTTAGAGTTTTTGCTTTTAGCGTTTTTGTTGTGATGCCTAAAATTTTGTGAAACACATACCAAGATATTTGGGAAAATAGTAGTGTCACATTTATGAGCTAGTAATGGATGACATGCTTGCATTTAATGGAATCCATATATCTCTTTTAAGTCTCTTTAAACTCTCTTCTAAATGTGGCCGAGTCTAAGCCGCCATCAACCTAAGTTGTCTCAACTCAGAATTTCACAAAATGTTGTACCACGCCTTAACTTATGATTTTATTTTTGATCGGTTTCAACTTATGACTCTTATCACAAAATAATAGCAGCACACATCCAAGGCTTTCAGTACGCAGAGATTTGGATATGAGAACGATGCTCTAGACCTAAAAGGGCAAATAATAATTATCACTCTCTATCAAAGGGGAGACTGTAGTTTGTCATGATGAGAAAGAGTAAGGTTCCTTCCTAAGGTGAGAAACTTTAGACGAATGTTATGTAGTCGGACTGTAAAAAAATATGCAGAAGATTCCACTGGTACAGTGGTTTGGTACCCATTAGCAGCTATGGTCTCGTGATGCTAAAAAGACGTTTTGACTCATCCAACCACCAAAGTATCGATATCAATATAAAAAGATAAATAAAATCAATATCAATACTTACACTTATGACTCATGAGTAGTGTGCACCATGGTAGCTCATGTTTGTTCATGGTCTACCAAAGTTTCATGCCACATCATATATCCTTACCCTTCGCGGAAAAAATAAGTACTCCATGAAAGAGAAGTGGGTAAAGAAACAACGTCTAAAACTCTGATAACGTGTTTGGATATTAAAAATAGAAGTGATTTTGTTTTTTTCAGAAATAAAAGTTAATCAGAAACAAAAAAAAGTCATCCGATTGTTGTCGTGTATTTGCTTAGACCTGTTGTTATTCACTTCTCGAGACTCGAAACTTTTTTTCAAATCCTTACTTATTCTTCTTTTTTTGGTTCCCTTTTATTTTATTTTTTCCCTTTGCCTTCAATGGTCTCCTAGTAAAGAAAACACAACATCAAAATCTAAAACACTCAAGACTCAACCATTCCAACCCCACAGAAACTTTTCTTGCATGTTTTGCTGTACCCATCACAGCCTCGTAACATCTATATATATTCATCTATTTATTTCATGGACTTCTTTTTCTTGTCTTTGTTTTTGGAATTTGGGTTTTCTCTCTGCAACAAATACAGATTCATTGACTCTATTCTGAAGTGGTAAGTCTTAAAAGGTTCAAATCTGATTTTGTTCATCTTCTCAGAGATTTTTAGTGGGACCCATTAGAGGGAAGAAGAGGAAAAGGAAAGTAGTAGAGAAGAAGGTCGATAGAAGTGGTAGTGGTGGTGGTGGTGGTGTTGGTTCTCAACTTCATTGTAGAAAGATGAACAACCTAAAGATTGGTGGGATGAGTTTTCTAAAAGGATTACTAGTATGGGTTTTTCATTTTATGTTGTCATTTTACCATTTGCTGTATGTATTCATGTTTTGGTTGATGTATATTGAATGTTGTTCTTGGTTGTTGTGTTTTAGGTATTCTATTTCTGCTCTAAAGTGATTTCACATAAACATAGTTATACTGAGTAACCAGACTAGAGTCTATTGAGGTTGTATACAGAATGTATCTTGGTAATAAAATGGATATATAGGCACAATTTGTTATTGTGGTTGATGTTCATGGTTATTTGTTGAACATTCGTGTTATAGTAACTGTGACTTTGTGTCTATCGGTTTATGAAAAAAGAAGCCATGGTGGCTTTAGGACTTCGCTCAGATTGTTCTTGCCAGGAGGTTTGCATAGGGGTGAGACGTTAGTGATTATACAATATTTGGTTGTAAGCAATGATTCATTTTGTCATCCCGCATTCCCTTGGGGTGTTCGGCTTTACAGCTTGAGCTCTCTGTATCACTTTTGAGTTGGGAAAAAAATACCACATTTTAGGTGTAACTTGTGTTTGTGTTGCAAGTGTATCACTAAGAAACAACCGTTTTAGGTCAACTTTCATGTTAGCTCATAGCTCGATGAATGTCTGAGTATTTCCTGACCAAACATTTGGAGGAATAGAGGTGAGACAGATGGTGTTGTGTCTTAGCGCAGAGTAGGAATTACAGATAGTTTATAGGTAGTCACCCCCACCAATAGTTCATAATGCGAGAGTATTAAGACCCATTGTATCTCTCACTCTAAACTTGGAATAAGCTATTCTAAGACGTGAATAATCAACATTCTTTGGAAAGGATTAAGAAATTTAATTTTCATAGTTATTTTGTTCTTCCAGTGATATCAGTTTCAGCAGATGTCTTAATTTTTCTATCTTTGATTTGAATTTTCTCTTAGAGACTTATTACCAAATGTAATTGCTATTCCAGATAAATTTAACAATGCTCATTTCCTAGGTTCCCACTTCTTGCTCATATGTAGTAAAACTTTGCGGTGCACCTTTTGACAATTGTGTACAGTTGCCGGAAAATGGATTTAATGTAGGGTGTAGTTACTTATTTCAGCTTGTGCACAAAATGCTGAACTTGCTCAGGATACTAATTGGCGGTCGTACTGGATACCAACGTTGTCAATCTCCCAAGACAAATATGAAACTCTAGCCCATACCGTGGATACTTCAACCTTGTGCCAATTCATCGCATAACAATGTTATCGAGCAACTCTAGCATAATTGGATGATGACTTAGGCGATGATTGGATCAATCATCGATACCCTTACCCTAGTCACATTAGCTTATTGATGCGGTTCTCCTCCAGGGATCATATCACCATGATTGCCTCTGTGTGGGTCATTACTCCTTTTGCTTCCTACTTGGCATTTATTTTCACCTTCTTCCGGACTGATAGATTTTTGAATTGTGATAATGTAGTGTGGCTGAGTAACTAATAGGAGCCTATAATATCACCCTTGTGGCGCCATAATGAACGTTTGAATGACCTACATTATCTCCGCTGATCCTTTGCTCAATTTTCTACTATTTTGCGTGAGGGTCCAATTTCAAAACCTAATGCAATCTAGTTTCTGTCCACTGATATCTGCCACCTTCTCGAAGACCTATCTAGATGGTAAATTGATATTTTCTTTTAGTTACTTCAAAAACCGATAGGTTCCACTCATCTGACATACAACTGCATAGATGTTTCTTCAAAATATATGGAACACCTTGATTACAGAAATTGCCCATTATCTAAGTAATATCCTGGAAGCCTAATCCTAATATTAATTTGCAAAGAATCAAATTAAAGTTTGTGCCAAGAAAAGAGGTCTACTTAGTTAGGAAATGATTTAACAATTCTATTAGTGCAGTATATATCACCTAGAGTTTGAGGCGTCACGTTTACCAGAATAGAGATAGTGTTGTGGATTGTATTAATTTAATAGTCTCTTCAGGCGAGTACAATTTTTTTTGAGGAGTTTGATTAGTTCAAGAGTGCTCAGCAGTGTAAATTCCAGTATCCATGAAATCCCAAGGGAACAAAGCATCTAAAAATTGTGTATCTTTGTAGAACCTCACTGAACGGTTAGCAAGTTCTGTTCAGTGACTAATAATTTCTTCATTTCTTGAGACAAATATATCTTCTTATTACAGAGCTGATACCAAATAGCATGACACTAATTACTTGGGGTTCTCTGACTAGAGAAAAAAAATATATTGAAGGCTCAGACAGTTCATACTGAGACTGGTTACTAACATTTACCCCCCTTTTGCAGGGCCTTCATCTCGATCGAAGAGTTCGAAAAATTTCGAATCTGTTTTCAAGATCTCAAGAAAAACCTTCAACTACGTTTGCTCACTTGTGAAGGAGGATATGATAAAATAGTCACCATTCTCAGCTACAAATGGCAAGTCTTTGGGTTTAAACGACCAAGTAGCAGTCGCTCTAAGAAGGTTAGGCTCAGGTGAGTCATTGGTAATTATAGGTGAGACATTTGGGATAAACCAATCTAGTGTTTCACAAATAACCTGGCGTTTTATTGAGTCTATGGAAAAAAGAGGACTCCTTCATCTAATGTGGCCCTCTACAGAAGCAGAAATGACAAAGGTAAAATCCAAGTTTGAGAAAATGCGAGGCCTTCCCAATTGTTGTGGTGCAATTGATACTACCCATACTGCGATGTGTTTGCCTACAGTGGATACCTCAAACGATGTTTGGTATGATAGCGAAAACAACCACAGCATGATTCTGCAAGCAATTGTTGACCCACAAATGAGGTTTAGAGACATAGTCACTGGATGGCCAGGAAGTGTAAACGAATCGTCATCTCTCCGAAGTTCAGGCTTCTTCAATCTTTGTGAGAAAGGGAATAGACTAAGTGGGAAGAAAATACAGCTTTGCAAAGGTTCAGAATTGAGAGAATATATAATCGGGGACGTGGTTTTCCTCTATTACCCTGGCTTGTCACACCTTATCCAGGTAAACATCTGTCAGAGTCTAAGTAGGAATTCAAGAAGCGACATTTTGCAACCAGAATGGTCGCACAGAGAGCGCTAGCAAGGCTAAAGGAAATGTGGGGGATCCTTCGAGGTACAATGTGGAGGGATACAAATAGGTTGCCGAGAATAATTCTTGTTTGTTGCTTGCTTCATAACATTGTGATCGATATGGAAGATGAAGTACAAGATGAAATGCCTTTAACTCACCACCATGATCCATGTTGCAAGCAACAGATATGTGATTCTGTCGACAAGAAAGCCTCCATGTTGAGAGATAAAATCTCTATCCATCTATCCGGAAATTTTCCACCTTAAATACTGAAACAAATTTGTTTCGACTCATGCCCATGTCTGTCATTTCATTTGTGTTTTTTTTTATGCACGAGGAGTTCAAACTCAATTGTTAGGTTAAAAATTTCACTGTTTTTCTTAGCAGTAATGTCAAATAGTTTAATTCTAATTTCAATTGCGCCATTACAACACAGTAACATAAGGTTGGAAAAGGAACATATTTCATTGATAATTGTTCATAACCATATACATCAAACAGATCCCAGATTTGATAATAAGAACTACATACGAACATCAATTAAAAAGTACAGATATATCTAGGATTAGATAAAACAGTACCTTGATTACGAGATTAGGCACTGAAATTACATATATTGTAGAACGGATCCAGTAATTTACTTGCTGGTAAACTTAGTAACAGCTTTGGTACCTTCAGAAACAACATGTTTAGCTAATTCACTGGGGAGCACAAGACGAACAGAAGTCTGAATCTCACAGGAAACTGCTCAGAATCACACGATTGAGTTGGAAACTGCACAAAAAATCCAACAGATACAATAATCCCATAGGTTTTTTATTGTATCTGTTGGAAACTGCACAAAAAATCAAAACGAATCACAAACAGCTGAGTCGCGGACTAGGTCGCTATCTTTAAGGTGTTTTGCGACCCTGCCTCTTGATTGTGCTAGCAGTCAAAAATTTGTCGAAAACCCTATGGGATAAAAAAGATGATATTCTCTTGCTCGATTTCTCTGCACGTTGAGAAATCGAGCCAACTATCACTCTTTCTAACACTTGCTCAGAATCACACGAAAAACAAATCATATTCTCTTTTCATAAAACCATCCTTATAAAGGCTTAAGAGAATCAATTAGGTTTTAATGGAAATAAATTCTGATTAATTACCCAAAATTAATTTTTCGTAACAGTCAGAAAACGGGCAGAATATAATACCAAAATTAATGAAAATTAATTAGAGAATAATTTCCTTAAAACGTTTTTAAAAACCAAAAGTCAAATTTGCAAAAAGTTATTTTTGAAATCACCAGACCTCCCAAGAGTCCAAGACCCCCAAGGCCCCGCTCTCCTGGACTTTTGATAAAATAATATAGATATATAATATACGAACGATTTTTTGGGGACCAGCCTTTTTTTGAGGGGACCATTGTTTTATAAGGCCATCTACCCTATACTTATAAGGGATGTCCTAAAGTGTAGACATTACTAATTTGCCCCACTAACCCTAATTGAGATTATAACTAAACTAATAACTACCAAAATATAAAAAAACCTAATCTAATCTATTAACAAAAACCAAAATCAGACTACCTACCACTGCACAAAGAAAAAAAAAGTCCTTTTCTTTTTATTCTTCTTCTTCTTCCTTTCAACATCGTCTTCATCCATTAATCTTCGATTCATAAAATTTTCATCGTCGATTAATCAATCGACTATAAGAATGGTTCTTCGAAAGAAAACCAAAAGACTCCCAGGAACAGGTCCCCATTAAACATCTAGTAAATCAGCCAAGTGATTTTGAGATTCATAAAGAAGTGGAAGATCCAAGTGAATCCATAATCCAGTATAATAGAAGCAGTAAGAAGCCTGATTCTTCCATGGGACCGATTCGCAGGTATTTCCCGAGAAACCCATTTCTTTTAATTTGATTTTCATCGATTCAATTGATTAGAAATCATCAAAATAGGGTTTAAATTGAAGCTACAGTGTTTAGTTCGGTTAGAGCGTCTTTTATTGTTGCCTTAGTTTCTTAACCGAACTCCATGAAACGAAGAACACGAAGAACAGTTCGGTTTTATAGGATTGAAAACTAGGTTACCGAACGCGTGAGTTCGTGTTGTTTCGCAAAAAAATTGTTAACCGAACTATAGCCATATTACCAAAAATAGGAAAAAAATCCATGTAACCGAACTGTTTGATTTTTCCCAAAATTTCTAGTACCCACACTACCGAACTCTAGCACCTTTGTTCGGTTGTTTCGCATAAATGTTTAAAACTGCCATGTAACCAAACTATACCCTTATTGCAAAAAAAAAAAAATTTCCATGTAACCGAACTGTTCTTTTTTCCCCTATATGTTTAGTACCCATATAACCGAACTTGTTCCAATATGTTCGGTTTGTTCGCAAAAAACTTTGACAAACCGAACTCTTGGCTATTTACATATATATGTGGAGTTCGGTTTTCTCGAAAAAATAATTGAGTAACCGAACTCTACCCTGGAACACGATTTTTTTTCTTGAGTTGGTTTTTTTTTTCGTGAATTATTCCTTATTTCTTTTGTTTTTTTGTTTAGTGGCAAAGGTAAGAAATCTAACCAACAATTACCGGAAGATTTGAGAACTCCCACGCCTAGAGGCCCAAAACACTTAGGTGTCTATAAGCGTGGAACCAAAAATGCTAAGTATGGAGGTGGGTCATTACCGGGTGTTGTCATCCAAGATGGTGTCAATAGAGATAATGCTGACAACGTAATCCAACAAGTTAATGAAGAGATCGTGGAAGAGATGAGCAGTCAAGAACATAATCAAGGTGGAGAAGATGAACTAGCTCAAGGAGGAGGAAATGAGGGTGGCGATGATGAGGGTGAAAAAGATGAGGAAGGCAGAGACAAGGATGGAGATAAGGATGATGATGAATCAGAGGAGGGCTCGTATGAAGAGGAAGAAGAAGAGGAACAAGCACACATAGTGGTAAAGAGACCTAGAAAGACGCCTAAAAAGCCTTGTGCTACATATTCGCACATTCCTCATAAGGATTTGTGTTTTCCGCCAAAGAATCCAACATTTGGTACTCCAAGAGATGGAGGTGAGGTATTGATGGGCTACAAAAACTCATGGGTTGCCAAGATCTTTGCAACAAAGGTATGGTTCAATCTTAACCATCAAGATTTAGATTTCCCGGTCATTTTATTATATTTTGACATATATTGTTCTTTTCTATATATATATATTAGTATATAAGATATGATGTTATTTTTTTAGGATCATAAAAATGTTGTTCGTGTTTTGAAACGTCAAAAGAACAAGGTATGGAATATAGAAAATGAGTGTGATGAGGTCCGCCTGGCGGTATTTGATTGTGTATTATGGAACGGGATACAACATGCGCACCAAAAATTTGATGCTGTCACTGTTACTGCATTTGCCGAGAGGGATTATCCAGAAACAGATACTTTTCATCTACCTTTTGGTGAGATGGCAATAACTCCGGATGATTGTTTTAGAATCACAGCCATACCAATTACAGGAACAAGTGTTCGAGATGGCTACGATCCCTCGATGAGTTATGAAGTTCTTGAAAAACTAGTCGAAAGGTGTCTAGGATGGAGCGATAAAAGGCACAATGTGAGTTTAGACGAGCTAACAAAGATCCTAAGAAAGGTGATGAGTATAATGAGTTTGAGGAAGACCGCACGTACAAGAAGAAATTGAAAAAGATCAAGCTCAAAACCTTGTTTGATGACTTTTCAGGGACGAAAGATTTGGTTGCTCAAGGAAAGTTGGTGATGACAGAGGAGAAGACTAAGCACCATGTGACTGGTTATTTGTTATATCAACTTGGAACCATCTTCTTCCCTGACACTTCAGGCCACGTGGTAAATGCTCATTACCTCCAGCTATTGGACCCCTTGGATTAGGTGAACAACTACTCTTGGGGCATTGCGTTTATTTCATTCGTTCAAGTGTAACTCAGAAAAGCTTCGAGGCTTAGGAGTCTATATTTTGAAGGCTTATACACCCTTGTTCAGGTACCCCGTTAAATTATCGTTTGTGTGTTTGAATATATAAGTGAATGAATGTGTATTGTTACTAATCATATTGCGAATGTATTATTTTTTGCCTCTTCTCATAGGTTTGGGTGTACGACCACTTCCCTAAACTGCAATTGTCTAATGCTCGCACTCCTTGGCCTTATGGGAAGCCTACAGCTTGTAAATATAAATTTTTGAACTCACAGGAAAAGAATAAGGAAAAAAAGGTGTTGGAGTTGAGGGAAACATTGGATAAGTTAACAGTGGAAGATGTGGTTTTCCATCCTTACAACATTGTATCAGATGAAGACGAGGAGGATGTTGATGTTATTGATTTCTCACCTATTGCGGGTTATAATGGACCGTTGTTTCATCCTGGGGGTTGTACAATGTATAACCCTCGAAGAGTACTTATACAACTTTCTTATGTCCAAAGTGTCCCACAAGTGGAAAACTTCAAGGTAAATAAGGACGGAACTAAGAACAACGAGAAGAATTTCATCCCCAAATACGATCCTGCTCCATCAGTGGACCACTGGAAGAACTTTGGGTATTATCTTGTTCCAGTCGAAGAGTTACAAGATTCGTTTGATGAGCCAAATGCCGCTGACGATGGATATATGGAATGGTATGAACATTTTTCTCATCCTCGTGTAATAAACAGTGTCCAACAAGCCCGTGCTGATAAAGCAAAAGCGACGACAACGGAGAAAGAGGCTCAGAAGATTATGAAGCCTACCCCTATGTGTGGTGATGAGGCCTTGATCTTGTGGAATTCGGAGGTAAGATATTTACTCTTATTTTTGTTTTTCAAAATGTTATAAAGTATTGAAAAATAATAGTGACTTATGTTTTTGATGAGAAAAGGTGAAGGAAAGTGCTAAATTGTTTAAGAAACTGATGGAAAAAATCCGGAGTGGAGAGCCGATGGACACTCGAGAACAAACATACCTCTACAACCAAATAACTAATGTTTTTAATCCCGACCTTGTCGATACAAGCCAGGTTGATCCAAGCCAGACCATGCCGTTGAAAAGGAGTCACCAACAAGGGTAAGGTTCAAGTCGGATGGTTCAACAACAAAGCAGTGGAGATGACACTCCTAGTGACGAAGGACGACCTAAAGCTCCTAAACGAAAGAGTAGAAAAGTTTCTAGTAGTAGTCGTGGTAAATGAGTGATTGCAACAATTAGTAGTTTGTTTTCTTATGTTTGGAAGACTTTTTTATTGCGGATTTGGTAGTTTGTTTCCTTATGTTTTGAAGACTTTTGTTTTGCGGATTTGGTAGTTTGTTTTCTTATGTTTGCTTCTAACATTTAGTTATATGGATTACTAAATGAATTTCATAATTTGGTCTTATGTTGTTGTTGTTACAGTCAAGCTTAAATTAAAATTTTGGATTCAACACAAGTAGTTCGGTTTGATCGCAAATTTACAATGTAACCGAACTCAGCGTTCGGTTATATCGCAAATGTCCAGTATAACCGAACTCAAGGGTTGAACAAAAATGAAAACATGCCAAAACATCCAGAGTCAGGTTCGTTTAACAAGGAAAAAACGGCATGTCATCGAACTGAACAGTTCGGTGATCTACAAAAAAATACTGTGTAACCAAACTCAGCGTTCGGTTTTATCGCAAATGTGCAGTGTAACCGAACTCAGGGGTTGAACAAAAACGAAAACATGCCAAAACATCCAGATGCAGGTTCGGTTAACTAGGAAAAAACGTCAGCTCAGTTCGGTGACCTGCAAAAAATACGTTGTAACCGAACTTTAATGTTCCAAAAAAATGACACTGTTAGGTTACCTGCAGAATTTTACCAGGTAACCGAACTCAAGCTTTGAGACAAATATGAAGATCATTTCTGCATCCTTAGAGACTTTTTCATAATGCGGCTTGGGTATTAAGTTCTTAGTAATTTCATTTTGGCAACGTCATGTATTTTCATTTCCTAACTTATGTCATGAACTAGTTCGATATTGTGTTTTAATCTCATTTCCTAACCGAACTTCTATAAAATGCATTGGGAAAAATAACAAAATATGAGCTAATAACACAAAAATAAGACCAAATACCAAAAAACACAATCTTTCATTCATATGATGATGTTCAAAAGCATACATATATTCTAGCCAAAGGTACATCTAATCATCCCCAAGGGAAACTGCATGTCCATGTATAATTTTGTTCGATTCCTCCAAAGCTTTCCACATCTCCACGTTATGTTCATACATAATGCACCAACCCAACATCGTGTCGGGGTTAAATCCATTCCAAAAAGAGTATGTGCATATCAGAGGCAATGGACAATTTTCTTCTAACCGGAGGCCTACAAAATGGTTGTTGTTAACCAACACAATCACCACTCTCCTGCGTCTAAGTTGCTCGACACATATGGTTGTTTTGGGAGTGTAAGTGAAACTAGCACCCTTTGAGAAATAGTGAACCACACAATTGAATGCATGGGGTGAAACTTGAACCCAAATATATATTGTGGGAGCCCAAAATAATACCAACACCCAAATCTATAGTAGCTTCTTTTCTGCTACTGATTGTTAGGATTTTCTTAGGGAATCACTGACAACCGTGGAATAACGGATCTTGAGATATTATGATGAATAATAAGTAAACCAAGCACAAGCAACTATAATAATACGAGAAAGATAAATCAACTCACAAGACACAATATTTATAGTGGTCCGACCAATACATACAACTTGTATATATTGTATACGTCCACTTTGAGACGCACCAACTCAAATCCACTATGAAGAAAAAACGATTACAACGTCGTGTGAATCCCAGCAAACCCTTGGTTACACCGCAACAATTACCCGAGATGTTAACCTTGTCTCTTGATCCTCACCAATATGCTCTCACAACGAAACCCTAGCTTTAGCCCTAAAAGCTATACAAGAAATCTCTCACCGATCTCTTAATCGTTTTCTACACAATGTACATCTACAAGGCCTAATTACCTATTTATATAGGTTACAAACTTGGCCACCAAGAATTCTAACCGGTTTAGGAAACCCCTTCCCTAAATAACCAAGGCTAAATTTAGGAAATAATTAATTAGTCTTCAATTAACTAACAATCTCCCACTTTGAAGACTCATTTATTATCTTCAAGTCTCATTTTCTTCAACTTTGGATCTGACAGTGCTAAAACATCTTCATGTCAGTGGGGCTCCCCTCCCAGATCCTCATTCTGAGAGACCAACTAAAGACTTGCAGAGCTTTAGCCTGTCTGATGTAACTCCCTTGGTAAACATGTCCGCCGGATTCTTCGAACCAAGAATATTCTCGAGCTTCAACTCTCCTTCTTCTAAGAGATCTCGAATGAAATGATAACGAATATCTATATGCTTTGTCCTAGCATGATAGTCTGAGTTCTTGGCTAAATGTATAGCGCTTTGACTGTCGCTAAACAAAATACTATCTCGTTGTTCCTTTCCCAACTCATCTAACAAACTTCGTAACCAAATAATCTCCTTTCTCGCTTCTGTTACTGCTACGTACTCCACTTCCGTAGTAGACAATGTCGCCAACTTCTGTAATCGTGAGTTCCAGTTCACTGCAGCTGACCCCATAGTATAAACATAACCGGTCGTACTTCGCCTTTTATCTACATCACCTGCGAAGTCTGCATCCACATAACCCCTCAAGATAGAACCACCTTTTCCATAACACAATGGTACGTTTGTATTACCTCTCAAATACCTGAGAATCCACTTCACAGCTTCCCAAATTTTTTTTCCTGGGTTGCTTGCATATCTAGTCACTACTCTCACAGTATGTGCAATATCCGGTATCGCGCACACCATAGCATATATTAGACTCCCAATAGCTGAAGAATATGGTACGTTAGACATGTACTCCTTTTCTTCATCTGTCTTCGCTCACCGCATACTTGAACGACGAATTTGACTCCCAAGTGGAGAACTAAGCGGTTTAGCATTCTCCATATTGAACCTTTTCAACAGTCGTTCAATATATTCAGCCTGACTAAGCATAAGTACACCCTTAGCTATGTCTCTTATGATCCTCATACCAAGAATATGCTTTGCTTCACCAAGATCTTTCATAGCAAACTCACTTGCTAATTGTCTCTTCAAATTCTCAACTTCTTGTAGAGATGTTCCGGCAACCAACACATCATCCACATACAGTAATAATATGATGTAGTCAGAACCGCACTTTTTGAAGTAACAACAATGATCTGCATTACACCATGAGTAACCTCCTCTATGCATGAAGTTATCAAACTTCTTGTACCACTGTCTCGGGGCTTGTTTTAAAACATACAAACTCTTCTTCAGCTTGCACACATCTATTCCTAGCCTTTTACTATGAATCCTTCTGGCTGCTTCATGTAAATTTCTTCATATAGGTCACCATGAAGAAAAGCTGTCTTTACATCCAACTGTTCAAGGTAGAGATCGTCAGAAGGCACTAGACTTAACACTACTCTGACAGTAGTCATCTTTACAACTGGAGAAAATATCTCGTTGTAGTCAACACCAGGTTTCTGCTGAAAACCTTTCACAACAAACCTCGCCTTGTAGCGAATTTCTACATTTGCTTCAGATTTCATCCGATAAATCCACTTATTATGCAACGCCTTCTTACCTCTTGGTAATTTTACTAACACCCAAGTGTCATTCTCTCCAAGTGAATTCATCTCATCTTCTGTAGCAAGTTGCCACTTGCCTGAATCATCAGCCGCTAGTGCTTCTTTAAAATCTTCAGGTTCACCTCCATCCATAAGAAATAGATAATTCAGAGCGTACCTTGGGTTTGGTTTTGGAGTTCTTGATGATCTTCGTACTTCTTGTGGAACTATAGGTGTAACTCCCACTGCAGCAGAAGCCTCTTCACCTTGTACTTCTCTGCCATCAGCAACACCGTGCCCTTCTTGTACCACACTTTTTCCAGAAGCATCATCAATATCGATATACAACTCCTTATCGACGTTGCTTGATCCGACATCTTCAACTTGTGTTTTGTTCCTGTCCTTGTACAATTCATTCTCATTAAAAGTGACGTCTCTACTTCTAATAACTTTGTGACCCTCGTAGTCCCAAAGTTTATACCCAAAAGCGTCATTTCTATAACCAAGAAATATACACTTCTTTGCTTGAGCGCCTATCTTAGACCTCTCACCGGGACTAAGATGAACAAAACCAACACAACCAAAAACTTTCAAGTATGAAAGATTTACATTTTTGCCAGTCCAAACCTCCTCTGGTATTTTCATATCTAATGGACTACTAGGTGCCCAGTTAATTAGATAAGCCGCCGTCTCTGTTGCATGTGCCCAGAAGGTCTCGGGAAAACCATACTGCAACCTCATGCACCTAGCACGTGCATTCAACGTCCAATTCATACGTTCTGCTACTCCATTCTCCTGTGGCGTCCTTGTAATTGTCCTCTCCAAACGAATTCCATTCGTAGCACATAACTGTAAGAATTTTGTTTTGTCATACTCACCACTGTTGTCTGACCTTAGACACTTCAACTTCAGACCAATTTCTGTTTCAACCAAAGCTTCCCACTTCTTAAAAACTTCATACACCTCGAACTTATTCTTCATGAAGTAAAGCCACACCTTCCTTGAGTGATCATCAATAAAGGTGATATAATATTGAAACCCGCTGTGAGATGCAACATCAATTGGTCCCCATACATCCGTGTGAACCAAATCAAGTTTTGCACCTCTCAAGTCTCTTCCTCCTCTGCTGAAACTAACTCGTTTTTGCTTTCCAAGAACACTGTCTTCACAAAAACTCATATCAAAAGACTTTACCTTTGGTAGATATCCTCCCGAACATATAATCTTCATGTTCTTCTCACTCATATGCCCTAATCTTTTATGCCATAAATTAGTGTCTTCACCACTACTAGCCACTGCTAAAGTAGTTCCATCTGAAGACTCATATAGACTACCGACTCTAATTCCATGAGCTAATACCATAGCTCCTCCTTTCTTCACTTTTCAATTGTGTTTCGTAAGCACAACTTCACAGTCATCATCACAAACTTGGCCCAAAGACACCAAGTTCTTCTTCAAATTTGGAACATGTCGTACATCCTTCAATTTCCATGTCGAATCGTTGACTTTCAAGATCACATCACCCAATCCAATGATGTCGCATGCTTCATCGTCACCTAAGAATACTTGGCCATAGTATCCTTCTTTATAAGAGATCATAATACTCTTATCACCCGTTGCATGGAAAGAAACTCCCGAGTCTATTATCCAAGACTCATCTTGCTTGTCCTCAGAGAGTAGTAGAAAACCTTCCGTAATCACCTTCTTGTTATCAACAAGGACCTTCACCAGTTGCGCAACTGCAACTACGTTGACCTCTTCTTGATTACCTTTGTTTCCACAATTATTAACACCTTTGTTTTCTGGACAATCGCGCTTAAAGCGTCATACGTTCTTACACGCCCAACACTCAACAACACCTCTAGGCCGGGATTGAGATCCCCCTATACTTTCCTCTAGACTTCCATCTGGATTTGTTATTGTTGTTCCTATTTGAACTCCTGCCTCTATCTTCTTCCTTCAAATTTAAGGCCGAGCTTGAAGTACTAGAACCATAACCTTGTTTTATTCTTCTTTTCTCTTCAGCAATTAACCTTTGTTGCACATCATCAAGCTTTAACTTCTCGCTACCTGCGGAATTGCTAATGGTTGTCCTTGGAGTCTCCCAACTATTTGGTAATGACGACAATAACCGTAAAGCTTGAACTTCATCATCAAAAGTAATACTAACTTTTGAAAGCTGAGAAATAATTGATTTAAACTTCCCAAGATGTGCTGAAATCGCTTCGCCTTCTTGCATCTTAAGATTAAATAATTGTTCACACAACATAATCTTCCCCGAGGCTGATGACTTTTGATACAATATTTCAAGTTTATCCATAAGGTCCTTCGTACTAGTTTCCTATTGTACGTTATTGTAGACTTCCTCCATTAGACATCTACAGATCACGACTACACACTTGCAATCAAGAGTTTTCCATTCATCGTCTTTGCGTGCTCCCTTGTTCGTAACTCCACCCAATGGATCAGCAAGGTCTTTCTCATATAGGTAGTCTTCCATCTGAGACTTCCAAAACGCAAGGTTCTTCCCATTAAAAACCGTACTTTCGTTATTATCACCCATAACTCCCACTCCAATCGTACTATGAACCCTAAAGATCTAACCCGAGCTCTGATACCAGTTATCAGGATTTTCTTAGGGAATCACTGACAACCGCGGAATAACGGATCTTGAGATATTATGATGAATAATAAGTAAACCAAGCACAAGCAACTATAATAATACGAGAAAGATAAATCAACTCACAAGACACAAGATTTATGGTGGTTCGACCAATACATACAACTTGTATATATTGTCTACGTCCACTTTGAGCCGCACCAACTCAAATCCACTATGAAGAAAAACGATTACAACGTCGTGTGAATCCCAGCAAACCCTTGGTTACACCGCAACAATTACCCGAGACGATAACCTTGTCTCTTGTTCCTCACCAATATGCTCTCACAACGAAACCTAGCTTTATCCCTAAAAGCTATACAAAAAATCTCTCACCGATCTCTTAATCGTTTTCTACACAATGTACATCTACAAGGCCTAATTACCTATTTATATAGGTTACAAACTTGTCCACCAAGAATTCTAACCGGTTTAGGAAACCTCGTCCATAAATAACCACGGCTAAATTTAGGAAATAATTAATTAGTCTTCAATTAACTAACAATCTCCCACTTTGAAGACTCATTTATTGTCTTCAAGTCTCCTTTTCTTCAACTTTGGATTTGACGGTGCTAAAACATCTTCATGTCAGTGCGGCTCCCCTCCCAGATGTTCATTCTGAGAGAGCAACTAAAGCCTTGCAGAGCTTTAGCTTGTCTGATGTAACTCCCTTGGTAAACATGTCCGCCGGATTCTTCGAACCAAGAATCTTCTCGAGCTTCAACTCTCCTTCTTCTAAGAGATCTCGAATGAAATGATAATGGATATCTATATACTTTGTCTTAGCATGATAGGTTGAGTTCTTGTCTAAATGTATAGCGCTTTGATTGTCGCTAAACAGAACACTATCTCGTTGTTCCTTTCCCGACTCATATAACAAACCTCGTAACCAAATCATTTCCTTGCTCGCTTCTGTTACTGCTACGTACTCCGCTTCCGTAGTAGACAATGTCACCAACTTTTGTAACCGTGAGTTCCAACTCACTGCAGCTGACCCCAAAATATAAACATAACCTGCCGTACTTCGCCTTTTATCTACATCACCTGCGAAGTCTGCATCCACATAACCCCTCAAGATAGAGCCACCTTTTCCATAACACAATGGTACGTTTGTGTTACCTCTCAAATACATGAGAATCCACTTCACAGCTTCCCAATGTTGTTTTCCTGGATTGCTTGCATATCTACTCACTACTCCCACTGCATGTGCAATGTCCGGTCTCGCGCACACCATAGCATATATTAGACTCCCAATAGCTGAAGAATATGGTACGTTAGACATGTACTGCTTTAATTCATCTGTCTTCGCACACTGCATACTTGAAAGACGAATTTGACTCCCAACTGGAGAACTAACCGGTTTAGCATTCTCCATATTGAACCTTTTCAACACTCATTCAATATATTCATCATGACTAAGCATAAGTACACCCTTAGCTCCGTCTCTTAGGATCCTCATACCAAGAATCTGTTTTGCTTCACCAAGATCTTTCATAGCAAACTCACTTGCTAATTGTTTCTTCAAATTCTCAACTTCTTGTAGAGATGTTCCCGCAACCAACATATCATCCACATACAGTAATAATATGATTTAGTCAGAACCGCACTTTTTTGAAGCAACAACAATGATCTGCATTACACCGTGAGTAACCACCTCTATGCATGAAGTTATCAAACTTCTTGTACCACTGTCTCGAGGTTTGTTTTAAAACATAGAATCTCTTCTTTAGCTTGCACACCATCTCCTCCTTGCATTTTACTATGAATCCTTCTGGCTGCTTCATGTAAATTTCTTCATCTAGGTCACCATGAAGAAAAGTTGTCTTACATCCAACTGTTCAAGGTAGAGACCTTCAGAAGCCACTAGACTTAACACTACTCTAACAGTAGTCATCTTTACAACTGGAGAAAATATCTCGTTGTAGTCAACAACAGGTTTCTGCTGAAAACCTTTCACAACCAACCTCGCCTTGTAGCGAATTTCTCCATTTGCTTCAGATTTCATCCGATAAATCCACTTATTATGCAACGCCTTCTTACCTCTTGGTAAATTTACTCACACCCAAGTGCCATTCTCCCCAAGTGAATTCATCTCATCTTCCGTAGCAAGTTGCCACTTTCCTGAATCATTAGTCTCTAGTGCTTCTTTAAAATCTTCAGGTTCACCTCCATCCGTAAGTAATAGATAATTCAGAGCATACCTTGGGTTTGGTTTTTGAGTTCTTGATGATCTTCGTACTTCTTGTGGAACTATAGGTGTAACTCCCACTGCAGCAGAAGTCTCTTGACCTTGTACTTCTCTGCCATCAGCAACACCGTGCCCTTCTTGTACCATACTTTTTCCAGAAACATCATCATTATCGATATACAACTCCTTATAGACGTTGCTTTATCCGACATCTTCAACTTGTGTTTTGTTCCTGTCCTTGTATAACTCATTCTCATTAAAAGTGACGTCTCTATTTCTAATAACTTTGTGAACCTCGTATTCCCAAAGTTTATACCCAAAAGCGTCATTTCCGTAACCAAGAAATATACACTTATTTGCTTGAGAACTTATCTTATACTTCTCACTGAGACTAAGATGAACAAAACCAACACAACCAAAAACTTTCAAGTATGAAAGATTTACCTTTTTGCCAGTGCAAACCTCCTCTGGTATCTTCATATCTAATGGACTACTAGGTGTCCTGTTAATTAGATAAGCAGCCGTATCTGTTGCATGTGCCCAGAAGGTCTCGGGAAAACCAGACTGCAACCTCATGCACCTAGCATGTGCATTCAACGTCAAATTCATACGTTCTGCTGCTCTATTCTCCTGTGGCATCCTTGGAATTGTCCTCTCCAAACGAATTCCATTTGTAGCACATAACTGTAAGAATTCTGTTTTGTCATACTCACCACCGTTGTCTGACCTTAGACACTTCAACTTCAGACCAATTTTTGTTTCAACCAAAGCTTTCCACTTCTTAAAAACTTCATACACCTCGAACTTATTCTTCATGAAGTAAAGCCACACCTTCCTTTAGTGATCATCAATAAAGGTGATATAATATTGAAACCCGTTGTGAGATGCAACATCAATTGGTCCCTATACATCCGCATGAACCAAATCAAGTTTTGCACCTCTCAAGTCTCTTCCTGCTCTGCTGAAACTAACTTGTTTTTACTTTCCAAGAACACAGTCTTCACAAAAACTCATATCAACAGACTTCCCCTTTGGTACATATAATCTTCATGTTCTTCTCACTCATATGCCCTAATCTTATATGCCATAAGTTAGTATCTTCACCACTACTAGCCACTGCTAAAGTAGTTCCATCTGAAGTCCAGTATAGACTACCGACTCTAACTCCACGAGCTAATACCATAGCTCCTTTCTTCACTTTCCAATTGTGTTTCGTAAGCACAACTTCACAGTCATCATCATAAACTTGGCCTACAGACACCAAGTTCTTCTTCAAATTTGGAACGTGTCGTACATCCTTCAATTTCCATGTCGAACCGTTGACTTTCAAGATCACATGACCCGATCCAATGATGTCGCATGCTTCACCATCACTTAAGAATACTTGGACATAGTATCCTTCTTTATAATAGATCATAATACTCTTATCACCCGTTGCATGGAAAGAAGCTCCCGAGTCTATAATCCAAGACTCATCTTGCTTGTTCTCAGAGAAGTGTAGAAAACCTTCAGTAATCACCTTCTTGTTATCAACAAGGACCTTCACCGGCTGCGCAGCTGCAACTACGTTGACCTCTTATTGATTACCTTTGTTTCCACCATTATTAGCACCTTTGTTTTCTGTACAATCGCGCTTGAAATGTCATACTTTCTTACATGCCCAACACTCAACAACACCTCTAGTCCGGGATTGAGATCCCCCCTTAGACTTTCCTCTAGACTTCCATCTGGATTTGTAGTTATTGTTCCTATTTGAACTCCTGCCTTTATCTTCTTCTTGCAAACTTAAGGCCGAGCTTGAAGTACTAGAACCATAACCTTGTTATATTCTTCTTTCCTCTTCAGCAATTAACCTTTGTTGCACATCATCAAGCTTTAACTTCTCGCTCCCTGCAGAATTGCTAATGGTTGTCCTTGCAGTCTCCCAACTCTTTGGTCATGGCGACAATAACCGTAAAGCTTGAACTTCATCATTAAAAGTAATACTAACTTTTGAAAGCTGAGAAATAATTGATTTAAACTTCCCAAGATGTGCTGAAAACGCTTCGCCTTCTTGCATCTTCAGATTAAATAATTGTTCACACAACATAATCTTCCCCGAGGCTGATGACGTTTGATACAACTTTTCAAGTTTATCCATAAGATCCTTCGTACTAGTTTCCTCTTGTACGTTATTGTAGACTTCCTCCATTAGACATCTACGGATCACGACTACACATTTGCGATCAAGAGTTTTCCATTCATCGTCTTTGCGTGCTCCCTTGTTCGCAACTCCACCCAATGGATCAGCAAGGTCTTTCTCATATATGTAGTCTTCCATCTGATACTTCCAAAACGCAAAGTTCTTCCCATTAAAAACCGTACTTTGGTTATTATCACCCATAACTCCCACTCCAATCGTACTATGAACACTAAAGCTCTAACCCGAGCTCTGATACCAGTTGTCAGGATTTTCTTAGGGAATCACTGACAACCGCGGAATAACGGATCTTGAGATATTATGATTAATAATAAGTAAACCAAGCACAAGAAACTATAATAATACGAGAAAGATAAATCAACTCACAAGACACAAGATTTATAGTGGTTCGACCAATACATACAACTTGTATATATTGTCTACGTCCACTTTGAGCCGCACCAACTCAAATCCACTATGAAGAAAAAATGATTACAACGTCGTGTGAATCCCATCAAACCCTTGGTTACACCGCAAAAATTACCCGAGACGATAACCTTGTCTCTTGTTCCTCACCAATATGCTGTCACAACGAAACCCTAGCTTTAGACCTAAAAGATATACAAGAAATCTCTCACCGATCTCTTAATCGTTTTCTACACAATGTACATCTACAAGGCCTAATTACCTATTTATATAGGTTACAAACTTGGACACCAAGAATTCTAACCGGTTTAGGAAACCCCTTCCTTACATAACCACGACTAAATTTAGGAAATAATTAATTAGTCTTCAATTAACTAACAATCTTCCACTTTGAAGACTCATTTATTGATTCAGGAGGATTGATGACTTGGATTCTTTTGCGCCCTCTAGATGAACATTTCATGCGGATTGATGACTTGGACATACTGTGTGCTGTTTAAATTGAGTTGTAACAGACGGTTTAGATGTTTTAATTATTTTGAAGAAAGTCTCGTCTCGGGTAAAGAGAAAGGATAAAGTAGTAAAGAAAAAATGTTTCACGAGGATCGATGACTTGGATATGCAGTGTGATGTCTAGATGGGAAATGTAATGGACGGTCGGTATCTTCCAACACTTTGTTTTTTGTTTTTTATTGTTTTTTTGTTTTTTTTTTCGGAAAGAGGATAGATTCGTCATAAGATAGGTTGCTTCTCATAAACATAAAGAGCATTCGTTGTTACAAGATTACGACAATTTTCAACATAAAAATAATGCAACATGGCTCACATGTCCCAGTGTTTTGAATGGTGTTAAGATTAAAAAAAATCGCTATATTTGCTGCCTTTTCTAATATTGAATTTAGAAATTAAAATAAAGCAGTATCTTTGAAGTTAATACAAGATTTTATGCTAACTTCGAAGTTTTCACTAATGTTATAACAATGTTCTCTAGCCTTTGCATATCTTCCCAACAACAACTTTAGAGTAGGTTTTTGAGTCACTTTAAAAGTGATGTTGTAGCCACTCCATTCAGTTGCCCACCGGAAGGCAGTTTCAACATCTTTTCCTTCTAATTGTTCCCTAGTTGTGCAGTCCACAAAAAATCCTCTTGCCTCAATTGTGTTATCTGTAAATCCATCAAAGTTAAGCCAATTCTAGACTGACTTATTGGAATATGCATAGTTAGAGCTATGGACATTCTCATACTTACACATGTTATTTGTTTTTCAGGTTCTCTATCCAACATTTTTAGAACTTCATCATGCATAGCTAGGATCATAGGATAGTGTTTGCATTATGTTGTAATCGGGCATGTTAACAGTCATTGTACTATTGATGTCTAGTCTATCTTTTTTGGTGCATAAGCACTATTTTGAATCTTTTTCGCGCCATGCTTTCCATATATGCGATATTATTATGCTATAAAATTCTGACCATTCTATGATGCCTTATGCTTTTGTTTTTTTCATGAAACCAATCATTTAGCCATTTATGAAAGCAATTTTTTCATCTATCACATAATTTGTATCAAATTTTAAGTGCATATCCATGCCTGAATTGCAAAATTGCATCTGGGAAAAAGATGACATAAGGATTCCTCATTCTCATTACATAGGTTGCATTTAGTATTAATATTAGGGAGAATTGCAGCTACTCTCATACCTGTAGATAATATTTACTGAGTTGTTTTCCAGATGAAAATCTTTACAGATGGAGTTACTTTTAATCTCCATATTCTACCCCAATCACTTCTAGTAATGTTACTATCACTATTTATTGAGTTATACAAAGATTTAACTGTAAAATTACCATTTTTTTCTAACTTCCAGTGTGCAGCATCTTCTATATCAGTTACAGGGATGGGTATATTCATAATTTTATTAAATGTGTTTCCATCAAAACCGATTTTTTGTTTATGTTCGTCCCAATTTTTGTTTGCTTTGAAGAGATGACATACCTTCTTCAAATTTGCAGAACTTGTAGTTGATTTTTCAAGTTGAGCAATGGTATTTGGAATCCATCGGTCCTCCCAAATATCAATAAGTTTCCCATTTACTACTTCACATCTACAGTGTTTCTTAACTTATTCAACTCCAGTAAGAATACCCACAACCAATTGTCCCCATCTTTAGGTTTAGGATTAATATGTCACATTTAGGATAATATTTTACTTTTATTATTTCCCCCCTAAAGAGTTTGGTTTTTCTTTCAGCCTCCACCCCTACTTGTGATATTCATATTATAAAGATTATAAAAATAAAATAATATAATATGGAAAAAAAAAACAAGACACCAGAAGTTTTATTAACGAGGAAAATTGAACCTGCAAAAAATCCTCGTGTCCTCATATATCTTTGAACACCAAATTGTATTAAGTCGCTACAGACACTAGCCTACTATCAGACTTCGGACCGGAATGTAGTTGAAACCGAATTAACCCTCCAACCAATTCAACTGCATTGGTGCTTCTTAGTCTCTTGAACCTACCAAGGCTCTATGCAATTGATTCCCTTAGCTAACGTCCTTTACAACCTAAGAGTTGCTTCAACATAGACTTTTGATACCAATCTTCCTCTAACAGATAAGCCTATTCGATTTCCCTTTTGATCTTTCAGTCTAGGTTTAGAAACTTGTTCGCATAGAAAAATATAACAAACTTTACGAATCCGGAATATTTACACTCAGTTAGCTGACAAGGATTGATTACAAACCACCTCTCAAGAACAATCTAAATCGATCAATGAAGAATTTAGGTTTCTATCTCGGGAAATCACAAAGTATGAGATGGAGAAAACTTTGCTATTTATATTTATCTCGTTCCTGATCGGAGATTGACGAAAACCTTAACAATCAAAAAGAACAAGATCATGATACACAAACTATCAGGTAAATAATAGTCGGACCTGACTTCACAAATCCCTATGTGAAGTCTTTAAATCACAAACCTAATTATGTTTCTTAGAGGAAACCTAGGTTAATATAGGACGACTCTAGCATGCAACTAGGACACATAAGTGTCATGGATTAAAGTTTCCAGTTGTTTGAGTTTCTTTATTTATTTATTTTCAAGGCTCTAGGTAGCTTTGAATTCAATATAAGATAACTTGAGACTCAAGCAAACACTTTCTCAGTTTAGATAAAATTCTTTTATGTAAGCATGTGAGAAGTTCGCCTTGAAATTACACAGAAGAATATACACTAGGGTACAAAATACTGGAACCGGGTAAAATGGTAATGCATGGCAATATTCTTAATGAACTTATAAGCATAAATCGTTTTCATCAATACTCAAGACTTAAACCATGATTCACAAAGTTGTCTTAGAAGTGGTTATGAGAGTTGTCTTAGAAGTGGTTATGAGCATCATCTTAGTTTCATACTGGGTAGGTAGTGTAGGGGTATACATATCTATGAACCAGTCAGTGAACTCAGGCTGCTAGGGTACTCATATCCATTCACGAACTCATGCCCTTGGGGGTAAGCGTACTGGGTATGCGTACATACCCCTCATTAACGAACTCAGAACGTTGGGGTACGCATACCGGGTATGCGTACCTGCCCCATTCTGGAACTCCAATCACTAGGGTATGCATACCTACCCTCTGTCCAAAATTTCAGTAGTTATGAAATATCTCTTGAAACATTCCCAATCACCATACATAATAAATACCACTGCTTGGGCAATTTCCAGATGATAAACTTGAAATAAAAAAATCTCATGAATAATAAATTATTCTTAACCAAGATTGTCAAGGATCTATGAACATACATTGCTTGAATCATATTCCGAGAAATTTTTCAAAACTATCTTGACTCGAAATTTCTTATTTTTGATATCAAATCTACTAAACTCATACGACATAGTATCATATAGATAGAATGGTAAATTCCGTGAGTAAATAGGAAAGTTTTGTCTTCACATACCTTTTTGTCGATGAAGTTCTCTAAATGTCTTCGTTTAATCTTCAATTTTAAAACTTTGAGGGTTGTTCATTTATATCTGATACTCAACTACCATAATTTAATCCTATTCTGAGACTTAACTTTAGTGGACTAAAAATCAAGATATAGTTTTGTGTAACTAACATTGACAACAAGCTTGAGATAACAAAACTTCCGAGTTCGGCCGAGCAGTGATCTAACAATCTCCCCCTTTGTAAATTTTAGTGACAAAAATATCAATACATACGTATTCATAATAAATAAACCTTCCGGCTCAAAATCCCTCATGTTTGATTTCTTTGGTTCTTCAACATCGTCTTGAATTCTTCGTTTTTCAAGTTCTTATATGGTTCTGCATATGATCGCTTCAACACTTTTGTTGTTAAAGATCCATAGAGATAAAAACTTATGAGAATACTCATTTAGAGTTTTTCTAGAATGACAAAGTCACTCAACTTAATGGTTGTTACGTTGGTGCATAATATTCTTACCTTCCTCAAAGTCTAATTGTACCACAACTTTGAAGCACTACTATAGTGATATGTTCTCCCCCTTAGTATTTACTTCCAATTCCCCATGATTATCAAGTCACAAACATTAGCAAGAAAGTTTAGATCAATGCATGCCTCCATCATCAAATCTATAATAAAACTAGGTATAACCCGTACCCAATCGCCTATCAAGTTACAAACATTAGTCTGGTACTTATCTTTATTATAATTAACAACATATATCAGTGAGGAGAAAGGTGCAACACACTAATTATCGAAAAACATAAAGGTTTATTTACCATCCTCGATAATATTCTTCTTTCCACAGTGATATAAACCCATTTAATGCTAGGAAAAACAGATGAATTCAGCTTATAATCAATAATATTACCATTCAGTTTCAAGAATTTTTCACGGAGATATTAAGCCAAATCCTTTTGTTGATGGGTAAAACGATTTACTGGTTTTTGAGTAAAGTGGAAAGTTTTGGATTAGGCGGATCCTCAATTAAGCAAGTTTTTAAAACCTTTAACAGATGTACTGCACATGAGTACTTGAATTCGAGAGATCAATCTGTAAAACTTCGGTAATTGATGGATCGTGGATATGTTGAATTCTGTGTGTTAGATCGAGAGAAAGTATTATGTTTGTTTGATACTGATAAGCTGTCGTAAGTTGGATTGCAGTAAGTTTTGATTGAGTTCAGTCTTGTTCTTAAGTGCTAGGTTGATGAACGTATTTATTACAGAAGCAGTTAACGCATTGATCTCTAGTAAGTGGTGATAGTGAAGAGGAGTGGAAGAGCAGGGAAGTGTAAAATCGTGGTTGAACCAGTTCCGAATTGCGTGAGAGACTTGGTTGATTTTCCATCCACTACTTCACTTAATCCTTCAACTGCCAACACGACTTACTAACATTTCTCATCGTGGATGTATCGTTACATAGCACATGTTGTAGGCCGCCCGAAAAAAAACCTAGTCAATATCCCCCATGTGACATGATTGATGTCTCATGTGAATTCTGCTTTGCAAACGAGTATTTAGTTGGTCAATCGTCGACGTGGCTAGACCATGAGTCTTATCTTTGATGAGTCGAGCATAATTCTCAATGACAAATGCGACACATTATATGACTCGTCATTATGATGGATTAAGTATAGGTGTCTGCTAGAACAACCATAATGCTTAGACGTTGAGTCTGATAAATTATGACATATCATTGTGCCAGCTGAGGGAACAACGATACTCGAATAATTTGTATTAATGAATGTCGGCCACCATGTACTCTGATGAACTATGACCACTGATTTGTCAAATATTTGACAGGAAATAAGATATTGCTGAGTTATTATAATCCTCGATTCACCATGTCATGAGTAGCCGAATGACAAAGTAGAGATCAAAATATTGGTAGATATTGGATAATCGACCAAGTGGATGTTCGAGCAGCAAAAATGTTGGTAACAAGACCGAACATTAAAAATTCAATTAAAATGTTAATAATCAAATCAATATGAAAAAAATATATATATGAAAATTATTGATTGAAATGATGAGGGTACCCAAGTATACCACAATATTTTCGTATCAACCTGTAAGTCTGATACCTTGAGTGATCTTCTATGTACAAAGTATGACAACAAGGTATACACTTGACAATAACTACGGTATAAAATCGATATACTATATGATCACTATCAAGTGTCTTGGATGGATGTACAAATGTATTTAATTTTAATTATCATAAAACAATTATAATTACAGAAAACAAAAGTAAATGACACATCAAGATTTTGTTAACGAGGAAACCGCATATGCAAAAAAACCTCGGGACCTAGTCCAATTTTGAATACTCTAAGAATTAAGCAGCTATACAAAAAAGAAATCCAACTTCGTATAGTTAAGACCACTTAATTTACCCCTAGTTACTTAGTTCCCTCAGTATCCCTGTGCCTATAACCATCTGGACAATGCACGTGAATTCCAAATTAGAAATCATTATCTTGAGTTGTTTTACCTATGTAAAGCTCTAAGCACTCAACTTTTTTTGATCGTATAAAGGAAAAAATTTGTTTGGTAACCTCCCTACCAATCTTTTAGAATATATATGTTGATTTTTGACAAAGGCTCTTCTGTTTAGACAAGTAAACTCCTTTGTCGGGTAAGATCAATCAAGATCCAAAATAATATGATTTAGATTCACAACTATCATTTTCGGATATTAAAAAATACCACCAAATGATAGTTGTCGATCTATAAGAATACTTAGTTAAATCTACCAAAGATAAAATAAATATTAGTCGGATCCCAGCCAATCAAGATGTGTGCCTAAAGTAATATCACAAGATGTGAAACCAATAAGAAAAGTCTTTTTGTCTTGAAATATTCAATTGTCTTCAATTGTACTTGCACACAAAAACTTGATTCTACTTATGATCGATCACACACAGAACGGAGTTTATTAACAATGGATGATCACAAGTTGTCTTCAAATGAAAAAATAGTTTTGAAGATCACGTCGATACTTTGATCGAGTGTTAGTGACCTTATGTCAGAAGAGAAGGATCTCAAGAATAATCAAACTAGGTGCAGTCAAAGTTTCAACAACCGTTAATCAATTAAATCAATAATGGAAAACTTTTAGAGCATTGCTCGGTTGAACCCACCAAGCGTTGATATGTCAAGTTTCGTTGTCATATTTTAGTGAATCAAAACTCATGTTAAGAGTCGATTGATTATGTACTAGAGTCAACTTCGTATAGGTTAGCTTGAAAGTATTAGGATATGAGACATTACAAGTATTGCGAAGTCTTGAAGATGTGAAGAAGCAAGGAGCTACAACGACAACAATCATCCTTCCACTTGAGGTTAGTGATATTTGACTTGAACTGTTTCATTCCCTAACATATCTTTCAAGTCGTGCATATTGAAAACATAACTGCGAAGCATATTTGAACTCTAGATAGACATAGTATTAAGGAATACAATACGAGGTTTATTGCTTAACCATTAAAATTTGTAGATAAGACATCGTCATAATCATTTGAATGCTACTGTGATTATATATGGGTATGAGGTGAGGATTTCATCCTAGGGAACAATGTTTACATGTGTTCTAAGGAAGTAAGTTCATAAACTTGTTTGTGGACCGAAAAGAAAATTGCCAGGTGTTATTGGCTTTGTTATTCATTGCATATCTTATGAACAACCAATATGTGTGATTGAGTATAACCTCTAATAACTTGTTGTGTTCTTGGTAGAACTATTCACAAAGGCCTGACTTATGTATTGGTATAACTTTTATTAGTAAACCCGATCTTAAGTAATCACATGTGGTATGATCGGGTTTGTGTGTCTGACCGAATATGGGAAAGGGGAACCGATCCTAGTAAGAGGTGCAATACATCACAAGGGGAACCGATCCTTGTATGGGGTGCAACAAGGTTTATAGAAGAAAAGGGAACCGATCCTATGGACATGTGCAACACGTTTTTAGGCAAAGGGGAACCGATCCTATGGACATGTGCAACACATATAAGTTAGATACCATATATATGTGGGGAACTGATCGTAGTTCCTAGTCAACCGAATTTTGGAAATCTAGTGTGACTATGCACAGTACTCACATGGAGGTAGAACCGAAACTTGTTTTGGTAGAACCGTTAAACCCGTGATTGTGATTGAATGTTGGTTTGATCAATCACATAGTTCCTGAAAGTCAGATGAACCAATTCTAAACTTGTTTGAAAGTGTGGCAAATCGGTTTCAAGGTTGTAAGTGTGAAAGAGAACTTACAAAGTTAAGATGTCGACAAACTTTGAACACATGCTATGAATGTTTATTTCTTTAATTGTTCAAAGATATTCCTTAACGGCTAAGGGAAGAGAATCCCACGATCGAAACATAAGTAAGTTAAGAATCTTTTAATTAAGGTTATTAATTTCATTTTGTAGGGAAATTTCAGAATTAGTTATGTGCATTTACTAATTATATTTTTCGAGAGATTTCGATCGTTATTTTTGGACAGAGCATTTCCAGGAATTATGAAAACCGAATCTGTGCTTTTATGAATATCTTGAGAATATTTTCGGTTTCGGAAGTTTCTTGGTGTCCAAACTTCCTTGTCTATAAATACATGAAGTTTTCCTTTCTAGCAAACCAATCCTTCGTAACAACAAACTTCCTCTTTTGTCTTTGTTACTGGTGTAGCCGCCTATCGGAGAGGAGAGTAATCTAATTAGGTAAAATATCTTAAGACCGCTCATTTTAAAGTCTTCTTTGGGATTGAGAAGCTCTAGCGCGACCCGTTGGTGGGAAACTAGATAATTGCGGTTTATTTTTCTTTTCGACTGATTTGATTGACTAACGGTGGTTGAAATCTGATTGCACCTAGTTTGTTTATTCTTGAGAATCTTCTCTTATGATATAAGATTCACTCAAACTAGTTCAGAGTTTCAACATGGATCTTTAGACTGTTGTTAGTTCTAAAGACGATCTTGTGATAATCCATTGTTAACAGACTCAGTTATGTGTGTGATTGATCACAAGAGATTCAAGTGATTGTGCGCAGGTTTTTATTGAAGATTTAAGAAGATTTGAAGACAAACAAGATATTGCAGATCTGACTTGGGTTTTATAATCTTTGGTGTGCACAATACTTGTTTCGGTAAAAGAGGATCCAATTAATAATCAATTTATCCTTGTGGTAGATTGGATTGATTAATTGAGTAGATCGGCATCAACACGGTTCTTCGGATTGAAGGTGTTGTTGGCTTAATCTTAAACGATTACCTTAGGGTGATTGAACATAAAATAGATCTAGACCCGACGAAGGAGTTTATGTTAAGATAAACGGAAGAGCCTTTGTCCCACTCATATCACTTGGTTGAATAGAGTTGATACCAAACAAATTTCTTGTTCCTTTACTGTTTGGAATACGAACCAAAGGGATTGTTCCAAGTACGTGACTTATTCATAAGTCGGAGGCGTGGGAATACAGACGGAACTAAGTGAACTATAGGGTTAGTTACTTGGTCTCACCAATACGAAGTTAGGTGTAATTTTGTGTAGCGGACTAATCCTGAGAGTATTAAATTTTGGACTAGGTCCTGGTTTTTTTTTGCATTTGTGGTTTCCTCGTTAACAAAATCTTGATGTGTCATTTACTTTTATTTTACGTATTATAATTAAAGTAAAATCACATAAACATTAATTCATATTTACTTGATAAGCAATCCTATTGTGTTTGGTTAAGTCCGAACCTTTGTATCAAGTAAACATACTTCGTTATTGTATTATCTCGACCTCGTATCCATAAACGATCATACGAAGTGTAAACCGATTAGTTGTATTGTCTCGACTCAGTCCGTGGACAATCACTTTTGGAGAAAGGACTTATAGGTAGGAAAAGTTTTAGCTTGAGGTATATTTGGGTACCCTCGCCTTTTCAATTGGTATCAGAGCAGGAAAACACGAAAAGATCTAACAATCTGTGTTTCGTCCGATCCAACCTACAAAGAATGAATCTAATGGGTGATTCAGTTAACGTAAGTCAAGATAATGAGAATAAGATCTCAAGGAAAACCAATGGAAATTGGTCTCGAAAGTCTTTTCGAAAATCAAAGAAAAAGTGTATGACTAATAATTTGATTTCGAATCAGGTTCCTGATCAGAAAAGAGTTAGTCTGAAACTCAAGAAACATGTTTTGGACTCATCTCCAATTCATAGTGAAAAATCTTCTGAAAAGAGATTCGATTCACTTGTCTGACCAAGTTCTGAATTTGTAAAATGATGGAAAACTTTTTCAAACATATTGAATTTTTTTTCAGAATAGGGTAAATCCATTGACAATCTAGATGATGTCCTAGAACTTATAGTTCAAATGAATGTAAGAATATGTGAAGGAAAGAGAGCAACACTTAGTCTTCAAAATAATCCGATAGATTATGAGGAACAAAAATTGGCTTTATGCAATGAAGTTCATCAACAGACTAAAGAGTGTGAAATCCTCACTCAATCGCTGGAACACTCGCAGATAAGGAATAAGGTCCTTATTGAGAAACTTCTTACTGTTACATGTCAAGAGGTATATCTGAACAAGTGTTTAGAAAAACATTTCCAACAAGGAATGAAAACCTTAAGAGGACATATAGAACGTCTTGAACAAGAGACATTATCCAACTGTTGACTGGCAGATCTAGACAAAACGGGTTCAAGTTCAAGGAACATACCATCCTGCACACAAGATGTAATTAAGGATATTGTATCTCGCAATTCCCTTAACAAAAAGGATGGGTTTAGAACCCACGAAGAAGAACATGATTATGTTCAAAAGGTAGAAAGATCTCCCGAGGTGTATGATGACGAATATCCTCATCCCAATGTATAACTGCATTGGATTGTGCGTCCTTGCTCTTCCCAATCTTCGGATGTAAGGAAGCACATATATCTGGGAAGCTGGTATCCTACTAAAATCTCTTATTCAACATAGAGAGATTACACAATCTACCTTAAGGATGTGTTATTCATTTTTACGTGTAGAAAGGTTGTCTTACAACAACTTGTGTAAATAGGATAAGTTAGTATCTATTGATACCTATTTTGGAGATAATCTCTTTGAAGAATATTGTGTTTCTGTAAAACATTAGATGCGAAAATCTTTTTCAAATCTTGTCAGAATTATTTATTTAAGGTTGATATCTATGTTTGGAATATGTTAAAGGTATTTCTTGTATTAGTACTCAACGTGTCAGAGAATTTATACAAAAGGATGTACTCTCAAACCAGATCTCAAACACAACTTCTGAAAGCCTTGAGTGAAATGACTTCTAAGGAAAATTTTCATCTTGATAATACCTTCAAGAAACCTGGTTGTGAAAACATCAATAATGAAAAGGATGATATGACTCATCTCCTTGTCCAAAACAGTTTGGATGCTAAGGTTGATATTATCAATCTTCGACAAGTCCTCGTCAGTACCATGGAAACTCATCACAGACAGGCATCATTACTAAGAACTGTTATCCGTAACCAAAGTAAGCTGATTAAACTTGGAATCGGTAATAGGGAGTATGCTAGGAATATTAATCGAAAGGTTAATGCTTTAGCCTGTGAACATAACCAAGGTACTGTGTGCAGAATCCGAGAAATCAGTCGAGATGCTGTTGATGAAGATCCTGAAAAATTTGAGGAAATTGAAGATGATCTTTGAAAAACACCTGTCGGAAGGTTATTAGAGATTAAGTTATTTGCTGTATTACTTAATCTAGTATAATAGACATCAATTTTTGATTTCTTTTATTGATTGTATTGGTCTATTATGAATAAAACTATTATGAATAAAATTATTTGTTTGGTAATTTTTCTTGTGATAGTTTTCGATTTACATAGCCTGTGCTTAATTGCTTTTACCTTATTGCTATGTATGTTTATGGGATGTTTGATTTCGGTTTTACTACCTTAATATTCGATCTCATATATTGTGAACCCTTATGGTTTGGGTGACTTTTTGATTTAGCAGAATTACGTTCTAGCCCATGTTGGTAGGCTTTATCAAAGGATCATGTGGGGTTCTGGTAGAAACAATATGTGAAAAAGTCACAATATGTTGAATCGGTTTTGGTTTAGCATAAAAGCATATGTGTTTCGACGGTTTTCAACTATTGCTTGCAATTGTTAAAACCTGTTTTCAACCTTTCTCTGGTAAAGGTTGAGGGTTGTTGTTATTCTTTTGTTTATGCATAAGGATGACACCGTGATGATATTTCGATATCCATTTTGCCTGGACGAAAAGCCTGAGTTTATATTATATATATTTGTTGCTTTTTCTTAACAAAATTTTGGTTCAATTGATGTTTATTCGATGATGTGTGTGTGGATGTGTGATTCAATTGGTTCCGGTTTAGAAAAACTATTGTTATCTTGCTTTATTGTGTGGTATCAATTGTTTAGGCTTACAAAATTTCGGTACAATTGATGTGTATGTGTGATTCAATTGGTTTCTGTCAAGAAGAACTATTGTTATCTTGCTTTTGTATGGTATCAATTGTTTAGGCTTACAAAATTTCGGTGCAATTGCGATGCTTTTAATGTCTATGTTGTTTCAATTGCTTCCAGTTGAGGTGAATAATTATGCAAGTTGATTTATTTTGGTTTGTATGAATTATTTATGGCTTAACGAAATAATTTATGTACGGGATGAGTTGTTTAGTCCAGTTGGATTCCTGATAAGAGAAACTAAGTTAATTATGATCTTAGTTAGACTTATCGAAGTAAGTTTTCGTTTATTAAAGTTTAATCGAATTCCTTAACAAGAAATGCTAGTTAACTAACCTAGTACTTGTCTTGTTTAAAATTGAAAGGTCTAATTTTATGGATAATTAGAACCTGATGAGAAAAATGGAGTTTATCTTTATTTTGGTCTTATCGAATTATGCGGTTATTTTTGAACAGTCGGTTTAGCAAAGGGACTAAGGTGCTTAGTTTTTTTTTGGTTTGCTAAACTAAATTGAAAAAATTGTTTTGGTAAATTGTTTTCTTGGTAATTGTTTATAGGTGAAAACTATTCCTGACGAATTTGGTAATTTGGGGTGTGTGGATGAGGAATGAATCTAAACCCTAAACAAATGCACTGCACGAGAGTGCTTTGTGATTCGAGAAATCAATCTGTACAATTCTGGCCTAAACCAAGAAATGGTCGTTCCAGTGCTTCGGTCACAAAGTGAAGGAGATGGGGTTGATCTTAGGGAGGGAAGCAAAGAAGGTGTTGAGATTGTGAAGGTGTTGGCTATGTATGACTTGTATCAGAAAGATGAACTGGCTTGTAGAATGCAAGCTATCAGTTCCGGTGTTTGAATACGGTTGTATCAACACTTGCTTCTGTTGTCTTGTGTTGTCAAAATAGGGAAGAGAACCTATTTATACAAGTCATTGAGCCTTACTCACGTATCTTGCGGTAAGTGGAGAAAGTGGAGTGATGGAGTAGTGGAGTTTCGAGTGTTAGTGTTACACGATCAGTCTTGCCCACTTCTCCCATCATCACTAACCGTCCATGACTTCCTGACACGTTCTTGTGATGGCGCGTTGTGCGCTGCACGCTGTAAACCGCCATACCAATACCCCAGTATGTATCCCCCAGTTTGTGACATGATTGATGTCTCGAGTGTGTGGATCGTGGGACCCACAGAAGGTAGCATGTGATGCTAGATTAAATAACTAAGTTATTTAGGAAGTCGATACTTGTGAAGTATCGTGTGTATTCTATGCAAGTAATGCATCGAATATCCTCAGCATGTATGAAGCATCGTTGTTTGAGCGTCTTAAAATAGATTCATGTCCAGCCTACTTCATGTGATGGTTTGGAGGATTCGCAAGGAAGTCCTGACTTGGCCGACCACATGGTGTGGTAGAGTGGCGGGTGATAATCACCACGACACCTCATTGACCAGTTAACTCCTGACTAGGGTTGTATAACCAAGCAGGTGAAGTTGAACGTACGAGATGATATTTGAGACACTCATCTGCGACCGTTAGTGGAATTAGGGTTTATGAAGAGGTGCGCAAGCATTACTCTTCAGCTTGGTCGAAACCAAGCTTGTGACGCAATTTTGGCCGGGCCGATCGTGCATGCGTGTAGACGGCATGCCGGTGTAGGCGCCCATACCTCATTGTCTCATGAAAGTTCTATCTAAGCCACTCAATTTTTTCGACGAAGTTGAGTGGTTGAGATCGATTGGCGACAGAAATCCGGTGCCGCAAAAGCCACGCGTCATGCCAACTTCGGGTGCTCGTTTCGAGACGAGCAAGCTTGGTCGGTCTTGGCCGATTAGTCTTGTATACAGATGGCGGGTTGGTGTACACGTCCATACCTTAATACCCCATAGAAACGTGATCTGAGCCACTCAATTTGTCCGGCAAAGTTGAGTGGTCGAGATTAGTTTGCAATTGGGAGGTGTGACCACGCCTAGTTTGGGCGTGCGAATCGAGATGACCATGCATGATATGCCTTGGCCGATCGGGTGTGGAGATGTGTGAGCCCACAGTGATCGTGTTGATACTCACTGGACCTGCTTAATCGACTCCTAGACCCTTCGTTCGATCAGGTGAAAATGGACGCTCGTGATCGAAAACCCTAATTAGGGTTTTGCCAGCCGTGCGTCATGCCTTGTTTGGGCGCACGAATTGGGACGACCATCCATGTTTGGTCCTGACCGATTGGTCATGTATGTAGCCGGGCCCACGGTGTTTGTGTTGACATACTTTGGGACCTTTGAATTTATATCCACACCATCCATCTATGCCTGCGAAGATGGATGGTTGAGACTGATTTGCGACACATGTAATGTGCTGCAAACCCTAATTTAGGGTTTCTTGTTCATGCTGCTTTGGCTGGACGAATTGGCAAGCCATGCTACCCTTTTGGGGAGGCCGACCATGCGGGGTCCTCATTGATCCGGTGTTGAACATTCCAATACCTACTTGAGGGTTATGGATTCGATGTAAGCCATCCAATCATGCTGGTGAAGTTGGATGGTCGAGATTGTTTCTGAGACTGATATGGACAGTCCAGATGCTCAATCGGGCTAGTATAACACTCTGAGAGTTATAGCCTGTACGGGCATTACGTACGTGCCTCCTTATTTAATGCTTGGAGATTCGTGTTGCTCTGCTGAGAGCAACACTCAGTCGTCATGCCGCACCGATAATAAGAGTGGAGCAGTACAGAAAATACAAGGCTGGTCATGCATTAATTGGTAATGCTATAAGTTTATAGTGAAGAAGTATTATCCACTTTATCAATGGATTTATCCTTTGAAGGATGTTAGCGCATAGTTTTTGGGCTTTTACAATTTTAGCCTTAAATGAAAATCCATCATCAACATTAAGTGCCCTGCCTAGCACATAATGGTTACACTATTGTGGGGTAGGTATGAGATGGTGACATACATATGTGAGAAAGATAGGATAAAGGAAGCTTACCCGGAATAATTTTGACCGACCGCTAGTAATTGTTCATGTAAACACCGCCGTGCAAACATGGAATCCTTTGGTGGGACCGGTTTCCTTCCTTGGGTGTTTGAATCAAAAGAAGAACCCTAAAAGAGGAATCCTTTTTCTATTGGAATTCTTCCAATTTTTGTCTATAAAAGGTCGACCTTTTTTTTTTCTTTTCTCACGATTTTTTTTTTTTGAGCTCCCTTCTCTGTTTGCAGCTTCTTCCGCCGATCACGCCGCCCGTCGCCGCCGCCGGAGCTCGTCTCCGCCGTCCTTCCGTCCGCAGCAAGGTGAGCTTTTCGTTTTTGTTTTTTTTTTGAAAAAATCCTAATTTCTTAGGTAACACCCTTTTGCAAGACATATCATGCTTAGTTTTTCCGCCGGAATTGATAACAAAAACCGCCAATATTTGTTAGGATTTCTTAGTAATTGTGAATCCATGAATATGTTGTTTTTGCTTCCTTTTCATCGTTGCATAAAAACCTAGATTTTTAGGTTGTATCTTGGAAATAAGTTTGGCTTGAATTTCGTAAACACGATTTCCATGAGTATAAGAAAATCGTGCTATAATACGTGTACATGAATGCGACCCATCGTGTGTTTGATTGAACGCGGGTCCCACCACATATGTCTGACCGAAAGTCGACCTTATACCAGCCTTGCTTCCTTGACCAACACCGGTTTTGTGATTTGAGCAATACCAGTCTTGTATGTTGTCATGGCTTAATGCCAGCCTCGTCTGAATGCAATACCAGCCTTGTGACTTGATGAATGCCGGACTTATAAATTGATCAATACCGGACTTGTGAATTGATGAATACCAGCCTCCTTTGCTGACGTGGCATGATACCTGACTTTGACGTTGACCAATATCGGACTGGCGTGACTAGTCTTGTCTTCAAGTGAACCCATACCAGTCTCGTGACCTTGACTTGGCTACTATGACTTTATACCAGCCTGCTTGCTTTCCCTACTTTGTGTGCTTTATGGGAATGTGTGTCCTGTCATGTGTGACTACATATACCATGCGTTTTGTATAGGTGTTGACCTCCACGTTTGCTTTTCGTAGGATGAAAAAAAAGACTTCTGTTGAAACGCCTTCTGAAGATAACGCTGGTGCCAAGTTAGGGAGTGTTAAAAGCTTCCAAGATATGACGAACATAGATGATGAGTTGTTCACTGTGCCTTTTCCGAACATTAGGAAACATCTTAGTCACAAGATAGTCCCGCTCTCTGGTTCAGAAAATATGGAAGCTGATCTATCCTCTTCTTCAGCACTTGTGATGAGGTTCTGTCTTCGAAGAAATGAATATCCGCCTTCACCTATTGACTTTAATATTTGTCATACTCCACTGGGTTTTTACGAAGTATGGATGAGACGCATTCTGAATAATAAGAGTATTAAAGCTAATTTGATCAAAGCGCAAATCCTCAATGTATTCATGGCATCTACTACTCTTGAAGTTAAGAAAGATGCTGCAGGCTTGATCACTAGGTGTCTCCCTTCTACTTATACAACCATATGTCGGTGGGGAGATTTGACTATTACTTTGGAGAGCGTAGCCGTGTTGATGAACTTGCCTATCGCAGGAAGCTTTTTTTACAAGTTTTCTGATGCAGAACGTCGCAATTATGATGTTATACTTCGAAACCAGGTCAGGAGTTGGAAGACGAGCTTAGCGTAATTGCATTCCTGTCTTTGTGGCTATCCAGAGACATATTTTACGATGGTTCTGGAAGAAGACCATAAGAGGTGACCTTGTTAGGTTTGCCATAAGGCTGGGAAAAGGTGAGGTGCTTCCCCTAGGCGCCTTGTTCCTTAGATCACTGTATTCTCATCTGGACGCCTTAGCAAAGGACATGCATGTTTCCAACGGGTACAAGAAGGTAGAGTCGCATATCCACATCGCTTTTCTTCAGGCGTTTTTGTGGGAACATTTCGAAAGTTATGCTCTTGTTCCTGCAACTTCGCTCAGCAGTTTGTATGGTGGTTAGAGAATACTCTGTTGGCAGAAGAGACGTCCCAAAACCGGTGTGAAGTTCGTGGATGTCTTCGACAATGTGTCCTCCATAGATTTTCGTCCATGGGGGCCGATCCATCCTTCCATTGTTCAGCCAAAGACTTTTGCTACTGTTCCTGATGTCGTGTTGCGTACTGATGTTGAAACCGCAAGTCTTGGAGAACTCATTTACTTGCGAAGCTGCACTCCGGGATATGTCCCGTCTTTATTTGACAAAGGATTTACTGTGACTCCGTACAATATTGACAGGGCTGCTTGAAAAATGGGATTTGACTAGGGTGTTCCATTCCTTCGTCCGTCGGAGGCTTCAAAAGAACTTTTCCTGGATATTCTTATGCTGACGCCTTTTCATCGGTGCAGAGCCTTCCTTTCTTTCCTATCGGAAGAAAACCAGTGGTAACCGACATGTATAAGGAATTTTGGAGGACACAGTTGTTGGCTTTCAAAGAGTTTTCGGAGGAGATTGTCACAAATTCACGCGGCGAACCATCTCCTGACACTTTGAAGGTGCATCCTCGGTTGAAACCGCTCCTAGTTAAATGAACCAGAGCCGATGATTGCAGTCCCCAAGCAGGAGTGAGGTCTAAGAAGCAGGCATGTGGTTCGGTGATCCTCAATTCCTCCAATATGCAGGTATTTAAATTTCTTTCTATTTCATCCCTTGGTTTCGTTCTTCTTGAGTAACTTTCACTAAAGGTAATCCTTTGTTGGCGATCAGGGAATCTCGAAAGAAAATGCTTTCGTAAGACTGGCTCGTAGTCATAATGAGAGGTCTGGCGATATTGGTCTTCATGAGAAATCTGGCGATGTTGGTTTTCATGAGAAATCTGGCGATGCTTTTAAGGAGAGGTCTGATGATACTGATCCTCTTTAAGATAATGACAAAGATGGTGCAAGCTCGACTGAACGAAATGCCTCCCTAAGTGGTAACCTTAGTGAGCTTGTAGACGAGGCCGTAACGGAAATCAACATTCAGAGTGAAGTGGACATCCGGAGGAATGCAGGAGAGGAAACATCTTCTAATGCTGAGGCGGCTACCCTTAAATATCTTCTTGAGCAGGTTCCCATTGATAAGGCAGTCATGGTGACTTCTTCTGAAAGACCTCTTGCAGCTGACAAGGTTCCTGATGAAGCATTGGCAAGGCAAACTATTGTTCCTGGGGCTATCTTCGACCCTCCCTTTGATGTACCTCGTCCAGGTCATGTGTTGGTTGGGGGGTTCAGTGTGTCGGCTCAGATCAAGGAGTTGTACACGGCGATATGGAAGAAGCACGACCACATTGCTACCACCACGAAGCTCAAAAGTCGCCTTGTATTAGTCAATCGCGTCCAAGAAGCTTTATTCTCCATTCAATGGATGAGCGTCACGACCGGACGCAGTGTTTATGAGGAGGTTATTGAAGACTGGAAGTGCCATCGGGACGTGTTTTTGCAGTACGACTTCAACGCTCCTTGGTTCTTCAAAGGGTTCTCTGAAATCCAGGAGCTTCAGAGATTGCAAGACGAAGCTCCTTCTGCAGACTGTATTGCTCTCCAGGAAGAAGAGGTTGAAAAGTTGTCTAAGGAGTTGAAGCTTAAACGGGCCGCACTCCAAAGGATGAAAGCTTCTCTTGCTCAAAAGGATGAGTTGCTGCTGAAGGACTTTCCTTGAAAGATTCGTGCCGCCTACTTGTGTTCTTCCTTTAGATGCTTTTGAGTGATTGTGAGGATTTCCTTCACAATTTAATTTTAGGTTTTGAACTAATAGGTGGTTGAATTGGTATATTTTGAGATAGTTTTGTGAATGACTTTTCTGAAAGAGATTTATTCTAAATGGAATTTATATCTTGGTTATGAATGATAGCACATGTCATATGAAATTTTACTCCCTACGCCTCTGATCCCAGCAGGATACTGCACACTTGATTCCCTTAGCTGATCTCACCCAAAACTAAGAGTTTCTACGACCCAAAGTCGAAGACTTGATGAGAAACAAATCTATCTCACACAGACAAGTCTATCGAAGGATTAATCTGTCTCCCACAGATAAATCCTAAAAGGTTTTGTTCCGTCTTTTGATAGTAATCAAAGTGAACATGAACCAATTGATAATCCGGTCTTATATTCCCGAAGAACAGCCTAGAGTTATTAATCACCTCACAACAATCTTAATCGTATGGTACCGAAACAAGAAGTTGCGGAATCACAAACGATGAAACGAAGATGTTTGTGATTACTTTTTATATCTTGCCTATCGGAGATATCAATCTCAAGCCAATCAATATGATTGTACTCGTACGATAGAAGATGCAAGATCAGATCACACAACTAGGATAAAGTAGTATCGGTCTGGCTTCACAATCCCAATGAAGTCATTAAGTCATTAACCTGGTTTTAGAAGAATAAAACCAAAGGTTAAAGGAGAAACGACTCTAGCACGCAAACTAGTATCACACGTAGGGTGTGGGGATTAGTTTTGCATTGATGCTAGATGTCCCCTTATATAGCCTTTCAAATATGAGTTTGCCATTAAGTTACCTTGGTAACAAAGCAATCAATATCCACCATTAGATGAAAACCTGATTTAGATTCAAGCTAATATTTCTCAACCGTTAGATCGAAAACTTAGCTTGTTACACACCATTGAAATGCACGCTTCTAGGTTTGTTAACCGTACCCAAACATATGCACTTGTTGGTTCAAAAATAGTTAACCAAAAGGTTAGCCATATGAGCATTTCATATCAACCATGTTCTTCTTCACCATAATTAGTTCACATGACTCAAATGAACTAGTTAGAGAGTTGTTCAATTGCAAAGAATTCTTATGTAAATAAACAAGACACAATTGAAGCAAAGATAATTTGATTCACTCGAATCGGTTCATGAACTTTTATAGCCGCGATTTGCAAACAACATTCCTTAGTCATCTTCTTCAGATATATAAACTTCTTAAGTTCGTAGACTTGGTTCGAGGACTTAAGTTACCGGGCAGAGTTTACAAACTCCAACAGAAATTCTCGGGATGAGAACTTCGCCGGTTCGCGGACTGGGTTCGCGGACTTGACTCACGCCATTTTTCGGGTTTTCTTGATCAACAAAGTTCAGAAACTTTGGTTCAAGGAATAGGACTTATACATAAATGTGTTTCCACAACAATGCTTATGTCCACATTGCTTATGTAATCTAAACTCTCATTCTAATCATTGAAACATTCTTCGTCAAAGAAATTTTCAAAGTGATTGAAACATATCATGACTTTCGTGACTAGGTAAAGATAAACTTGGCCGAAGCGAAAAGCTTACCAACACATATTTCGAATAGTAGATAGGCGAGGTATACTCGGCTCGAAATACCAACTGTGTATAATCAAAGTCTATATATAACATACGACATTTTGTCTCAAGAAGTAGGACATAGAATAGTATACTTTTGAGTGATAGATAAGTTCGAGTCTTCACATACCTTTTTGTCGAGAAGTTCCACCGGTTCCTTGAGTAGTTCTTCTTCTTGTATGATGAATCGCCATGAAGTCCTTAAGATCAACTACACTTTCTATCCTAGTCTGAGACTTAGCTATAGTAGACTAGAAATCAAGACTTATAGTTTTGATCACTAACATTGACAAACATGCTTGAGATAGCAACGCATGCGAGTTCGACAGAGCAATGCTCTAACAATCTCCCCCTTTGTCAATTTTAGCAACAAAACTATCAATACATATGAAATACAAAAAAGATAATGAAACTTTAGTAGCTCCTATTCCACATGTCTAATCTTCAACTGTTAGAGCACTGCTCGGTCAAACTCGCATGCGTTTCTATCTCAAGCATGTTTGTCAATGTTAGTGATCAAAACTATAAGTCTTGATTTCTATTCTCTTATAGCTAAGTCTCAGACTAGGATAGTAAGTGTAGTTGAGCTCAAGGAATTCATAGCGATTCATCATACAAGTAGAAGATCTACTCAAGGAACCGGTGGAACTTCTCGACCAAAAGGTATGTGGATACTTGAACTTATCTGTCACTCAAAAGTATATTTATTCTATATCCTACTCTTTGAGACAAAAGTCGTATGCTATATATATAGACTAGATAATACACATTTGGTATTTCGATCCGAGTATACCTCGCCTATGTATATGTCGAAATATATGTTGGTAAGCTTTTCGCTTCGACCAAGTTTATCTTTACCTAGTGACGAAAGTCATGAATGTTTCCATCACCTTGAAAATTGCTTTGACGAGAAATAGTGTAACAACTATATAACGTCCTCTAAGAATGTTTCAATGATTGGAATGAGAGTTTAGATTACATAACCAATGGATTACTTGAACCGAAGTTTTCTAACTTTGTTGATCAAGAGAACCGGAAGTATGGCAAGTGCCGAGGAACTGAGTCCGCGAACTGTCGAAGTTCTCAAACCCGAGAATTTCTGCTGGAGTTGACAAACTACTTGCGTGAGCCAAGTCCGCGAACCCAGTCCACGAACCGGCGTAGTTCTCGAACCCGAGAATTTCTGCTAGAGTTTGTAAACTCTATCCGGTGTCTTAAGTCTGCGAACCTAGTATGCGAACTTGAGAAGGTTATATATCTAAAAATGATCTCTGAACTTAATCTTAAAAGACTAAGGAATGCTTTTGCAAACCGTGGCTATTAAAGTTCATGAACGGATTCTAGTGAATCAAATCATCTTTGTTTCAATTATGTCTTGTGTAGTTACATAAGATTTCCTTGCAATTGAACAACTCTCTTAACTAGTTCATTTGAGTCAATTGAACTAGTTATGGTGAAGAAGAACATGGTTGGTATGAAACGCTCATATGGTTAACCTCTTTGGGTAGACTATTGTTGAACCAACAATGTACACGTTTGGGTGCGGTTAACAAACCTAGAAGCATACAGTCTTTTGTGTATGACAAGCTAAGTTTTCGATCTAACGGTTGAGAAATATTAGCTTGAATCTAAATCAGGTTTTCATCTAACGGTGAATATTGATTGCTTTGTAACTAAGGAAAAACCCTGATTTGAAAGGCTATATAAATGAGACATTTAGCATTGAGAAATCTAATCCCCACACGTCCGTGTGATACTAGTTTCTCTGCTAGAGTCGTTTCTCCTTTAACCTTTGGTTTTCTTCTTCTAAAACGAGGTTAACGACTTAAAGACTTCATTGGGATTGTGAAGCCAGACCGATACTACTTTTATCGTAGTTGTGTGATCTGATCTAACATCTTCTATCGTAACAGTACAATCATATTGATTGGCTTGAGGTCATGAGAGTTCTTCTATAGGAAAGATATAAAAAGTAATCACTTACACCTTCGTCTCATCGTTTGTGATTCCACGACATCTTGTTTCGCTGCCATACGATTAATATTATTGTGAGGTGATTGATTAATCTAGGATGTTCTTTGGGAATATAAGACCGGATTATGATTTGGTTCTTGTTCACCTTGATTATTATCAAAAGACGGAACAAACACTTTTAGGGTTTTTCTGTGGGAGACAGATTGATCCTTTGATAAACTTGTTTGTGTGAGACAGATTTGTTTATTGTTAAAGCCTGCAATTTTGGGTCGTAGAAACTCTTAGTTGTGGGTGAGATCATCTAAGGGAATCAAGTGCGAAGTATCTTGTTGGGATCCGAGGGGTAGGGAGTACAACTGTACGTTGGATCAGTGGGAGACTGATTGGGGTTCAACTATAGTCCAGTCCGAAGTTAGCTTGGAGTAGGCTAGTGTCTGTAGCGGCATAATACAGTGTGTATTCAATCTGGACTAGGTCCCGTGGTTTTTCTGCATTTTCGGTTTCCTCGTTAACAAAATTCTGGTGTCTGTGTTATTTCTATTTCCGCATTATATTTTTTTATATAATTGAAATAATATAGGTTGTGCGTTTGAATAAATCAATTGGAAATCCGACCTTTGGTTGTTGATTGATATTGATTGATCCTTGGACATTGTTCTTTGGTACCGTCCAAGTTATTCCTTGTGTTTGATTATAGACTCGTTGATTTCTATTAGCTTGAGTGAATCAAAACAAGAGAGAGATATTAACTCCTTGAGATATTTTACCTAGATTGAGTCTGACTGTCTAGTTGATTCTCTAGAAAGTGTTTCGGAGTTAGTCCATACAGATTGCTAAGCAAAATATTGGGTGGTGTTGTTAGACCCCCTCTTTTTCAATTGGTATCAGAGCAGGCAAACACGTTTTAGACCTTACAAGTCTGTGTTTGTAGCGATCTGACTCTATGGACAGAGGTGCTATCTCTATTAACGTACCACCAGTCTTCGATGGCTCTAATTACTTGTGGTGGAAAATTTCTATGCGAGCTTTTCTTCAAGCATGTGATTTTCAATCATGGGTATATGTTGTTAATGGCTATGACGCTCCCGTTGTGGCAGTTGGAGATGTAAACGTTCCCAAACCTATTGGTGAATACACCCCTGCTGAGATAAATGCTGCAAAGCAAAATTCCGACGGTTTGAATGCTATCATACATGCCATTACCCCAAATCTTCAGCACCATGTGTCTAATTGCACTCGGTCTAAAGATGCTTGGGATATCTTTGAAACCGTATTTGAAGGTAACTCCAGTGAAAAGGAAGCCAGGCTTCAAAACCTTAATTCCGATTGGGAGAACCTTCGTATGGAAGATGAAGATACATTTGATGAGTTTAATCACAAAGTGTCTGAAATTGTTAATGCATCTTTTGCATTGGGTAAGACTATTCCTGAAAAGGACATTTTGATGAAAATTCTCAGATCACTGCCATCTAGATACGAGTCTAAGAAGCATGCCATCGTTGAGGGAAATATCCTTGATAATTTTTCCAGAAATACATTGGTTGGAAAGCTAAAGATCTTTGATCATGAGCATACATCCAAAATCGGAAAGGATATTTCCTTTAAAGCACAGAAGAACACTAAATTACTTGATAAGAGTAAAAGTGTTTATGTCTCTGAGGATGATCAGTCTGAGGGTGATTTTTCAGAAGACAGCTTAGGGATCTTCTATTAAAGAGAAGCAAACGGTTTTCAAGAGACAAACCTAGGTCATCGGATAAAGCTCACAATCGTGTTCCTCCTAAAAAAAGGGATGCAGGCGAGAATGATGATGAGGATATGCCACAATGCTTTAAGTGTAAAGGTTTTGGTCATTTTGCAAACGAGTGCCCAAATCGTAGAAAATACACTGGGAACAAAGGTCTTGCTGTAACACTTGATGAGATGTCTGAGATCTATGATTCTGATGAAGATAGGAAATCAAGTGTCGGTCTTCTATGCGAAAATATTGATTTTGATAACTGTAGTAATACATATATCAATCTTGATGGTTTCAGTGAAGATAAGAAGCCAATCATACTGGAAGAATCAATTGACCCAACCTTTGGAAACTCTGTCTGTAATGTTTGTGCTTAGCTGCAGTCGCACCACAGATGCCTGATTATTATCCAAGATTGACGTGCTCGTTTTGTTCTTAAAAGAGTCATGAACTATCAAGATGTTACAAGTACAAACATCAATTGAGGCACGCCAACAAACTTCAACGAATAGCGAATCAGTTAGCAAGGAAGCTTAAACTTGCTCAGCGAGAGGTATATAGGATTTTATCTTCGTATAAGAAGTTAGTTTCCAAAGACAAAACAAGACCATTTGAGAAGAAAGTATGGTCAAATCGCTTTGATAGACATAAGTCAGAGGATTCCTCTCATGAGGAAAATGGTGGACAAATCATTGTTCACCACAACAAAAATTAATTGTGTTGCTTGGTAAATCTTATCTCATGTGCCTGTTCAAAAGAGACAAGGTTGTGAACGCACAGGCTTTAGGAAAAGTTTTTCTTAGGTTTATTCTTTTATGTCTATCAAATAAAAGGAAGGGTTACTTTCTAAAATTCTAATCTTTATAGGGTTTAGAGTTGGACGTCCACGAACCTGTTTAAAGGTTCCGAACCCTATATTTCGTTTTCCTCTTTGATATTCTTTATATTCCAAGACTGCTTGTAGAGATTGTGAATTCCAATCACAAAAATCAGTTGGTTATAGCTATTCTCATAAGCATCATGTCTTTGGATGGAAAGGATGTCAACATGATTGTTAAGCCATCAATCAAGGAAAAAGAAAAATCTCTAGTAATTCCGTCCTTGAAAAGAAAAAGTAGAAATACAAGAAAGCCAAGGGCTGTCCCTTCTAACTCTCAGAAATTTTCCGATGTTCTTGATGAGTTGAAGGAGGTAAAAAAGGAGATTCGTGATATAAAATCTTGCATTTTAAGATCTTTGGAAATTCAGAAAGCCCTGGTTCGACTCATCAGCCAAGACGGTTTGTTGATATTAACTGCTATCTTCACGAACCTTATGTACCAATGGCTATTGACGACAAGGAGTTCGGGAATGATAAAGAATTTCTCAAAGACATTGTTGCCTAGTATGTATTCTTTTTGTCTTAGTTGGAAGAATAACTAGTGCTTTGAATAGCGATGATTATGACTACACATAGTTATTATTTTCATCTTCTTGTTTTTAGGTTTTTTGGTTTAAAATTCTAAAACTATTTGGAGGATGATGTTTTGCAATATTTTTGATTTTGTTATATTGCAACTTGCTATGGGATATTTGTGTTTACGTCCATGAACTTTGTTGTCCCATATTTTGTCAAAAGTAAAGTCGTTCGTGATCGGTATTCATCTATTGGTTTAAGAATGAATAGACTTTTGACATATACAAAAGTTAAGCCTATCTTGTCAACCTTTGACGGAAGATAGGTTAAAATATTTTGTATCCAAGGATTATTGCTATTGTATATGCTTGTGCAAAATAATGAATCCTTGTGTATTCCACGGTATAGATCTTCATTGATCCATCCTTTTTGTATTACCGTGAGGCTCCGTAATGTGTCTTATGTTGATCACGATACGACTAAGTTGATTAAATTTTGATTAGCTTGGTTAGTTGTTCCATAAGATACTTTATGTTGAGCATTTGTGAACTAAATTAATCATCTTGTTTGGTTATTTAGTTATTGCTCCGTAAGTTCTCTTATGTCGAGCAAAACAAATTACAATTAAATTGATTACATTTGTGATTAGTTTGATTGTGTTTTCAATTAGATTAATTATGGGATCTCTTGTAATTAATCTAGTTGAGTTTTCATATATTCCATGAGTTTTTCTTGTGTTGAGTATATGAACAACTATCTTAATCATTTTCTAATGGTTATGTTAGTCGTTGCTCCGTAAGTTTACTTATGTTGAGCACAATGAATTAAATTGGTCACTTTTGTGGTTAATTTGATTATGTATTCCATTTAGATTATTCATGGGTTTACTTATGAATAATTTGATTGAGTGTTGGATATAAAAATCATTCTCATGGTTTTGGTGTCCAATAAAATCCTTCGTTTCTCTTGAAATTAAGGTTGCTCGTCGTTGTTCCCTTGGGAATGACATCAAATGAGAGAGAGTTATTTTGAACTTGTGCTTAATGGTCATATCTTGAGGGGTGTGCGGTTGTGGAATTTTAGAGGGGTTATCTTGTATCTTTAAACTCCTTGATGAATGTTGTTAGCTTCAGCTATATGATTGCATCTAAATAAGATGATGTGTGTTTCTTTCTCTCAGTCATGAAATGACTCTTACGGAAATTTCAATATGATCCCGTTCTTGTACCTTTGCCAATTTTATCGACAAAAAGGGGGAGAATTAATATGTAGTTCACACTACAAATACATATGGTTTTCGGAACATTGTGTAAGGGGGAGTGGTTTTCATGTGAGATGGAGTATTGACTAAGGGGGAGTGATACATATCACCATAGTATTATTGTTGAAGTTGCGATACAATTGGAATTTGACACTGTATAATAATATTATGACACTGTATAACAATGATCGAGACCGATGCTTTCTCATTGTTATAGCTACGGATCTTCAACAACGGTGATGCTAAACTTACAACCTTTGGGATCATTGGAGTACTTGGAAGTGACGAAGATTTCTAGGAATGTTGAAGATTAGACATGTGGAATAGGATCTACTAAAGTTTCATTATCTTTTTATATTTCATATGTATTGATAGTTTTGTCACTAAAATTGACAAAGGGGGAGATTTTTAGAGCACTGCTCGGTCAAACTCGCATGCGCTGCTATCTCAAGCATGTTTGTCAATGTTAGTGATAAATACTATAAGTCTTGATTTCTAGTCTCTTACAGCTAAGTCTCAGACTAGGATAGTAAGTGCAGTTGAGCTCAAGGAATTCATGGCGATTCATCATACAAGTAGAAGATCTACTCAAGGAACCGGTGGAACTTCTCGACAAAAAGGTATGTGGAGACTTGAACTTATCTGTCACTCAAAAGTCTATCTATTCTATCTCCTACTCTTTGAAACAAAAGTCGTATGCTATATATATATATACTAGATCATACACATTTGGTATTTTGAGCCGAGTATACCTCGCCTATCTATATATCGAAATATGTGTTGGTAAGCTTTTCACTTCGACCAAGTTTATCTTTACCTAGTGACGAAAGTCATGAATATTTCAATCACCTTGAAAATTGCTTTGACGAGAAATAGTGTAAGAACTATATAACGTCCTCTAAGAATGTTTCAATAATTGGAATGAGAGTTTAGATTAAATAACCAATGGATTCCTTGAACTGAAGTTTTCAAACTTTATTGATCAAGAGAACCGGAAGTATAGAAAGTGCCAAGTCCGCGAACTGTCGAAGTTCTCAAACCCGAGAATTTCTGTTGGAGTTGACAAACTACTTGCGTGAGCCAAGTCCGCGAACCGGCGTAGTTCTCGAACCCGAGAATTTCTGCTAGAGTTTGTAAACTCTATCCGGTGTCTTAAGTCTGCGAACCTAGTATGCGAACTTGAGAAGGTTATATATCTAAAAATGATCTCTGAACTTAATCTTAAAATACTAAGGAATGCTTTTGCAAACCGTGGATATTAAAGTTTATGAACCGATTCGAGTGAATCAAATCATCTTTGTTTCAATTGTGTCTTGTGTAGTTACATAAGATTTCTTTGCAATTGAACATCTCTCTTAACTAGTTCATTTGAGTCAATTGAACTAGTTATGGTGAAGAAGAACATGGTTGGTATGAAACGCTCATATGGTTAACCTCTTTGGGTAGACTATTGTTGAACCAACAATTTACACGTTTGGGTGCGGTTAGCAAACCTAGAAGCGTACAGTCGTTTGTGTATGACAATCTAAGTTTTTGATCTAACGGTTGAGAAATATTAGCTTGAATCTAAATCAGGTTTTCATCTAACGATGAATATTGATTGCTTTGTAACTAAGGCAAAACCCTGATTTGAAAGGCTATATAAAGGAGACATTTAGCATTGAGAAAACTAATCCCCACACGTCCGTGTGATACTAGTTTCTCTGCTAGATTCGTTTCTCCTTTAACCTTTGGTTTTCATCTTATAAAACCAGGTTAACGACTTAAAGACTTCATTGGGATTGTGAAGCCAGACCAATACTACTTTTATCGTAGTTGTGTGATATGATCTTGCATCTTCTATCGTAAAAATACAATCATATTGATTGGCTTGAGATTGTGAGAGTTCTATGATATGCAAGATATAAAAAGTAATCACAAACACCTTCGTCTCATCATTTGTGATTCCACGACATCTTGTTTAGCTACCATACGATTAAGATTGTTGTGAGGTGATTGATTAATCTAGGTTGTTCTTCGGGAATATAAGACCGGATTATCAATTGGTTCATGTTCACCTTAATTATTATCAAAAGACGGAACAAAAACTTATAGGGTTTTTCTGTGGGAGACAGATTGATCCTTTGATAGACTTGCCTGTGTGAGACAGATTTGTTTATTGTTAAAGCCTGCGATTTTGAGTCTTAGCAATTCTTAATTGTGGGTGAGATCAACTAAGGGAATTAAGTGCGCAGTATCCTGCTGGGATCAGAGACGTAGGGAGTACAACTGTACCTTGGATCAGTGGGAGACTGATTGGAGTTCAACTATAGTCCAGTCCGAAGTTAGCTTGGAGTAAGATAGTGTCTGTAGCGTCTTAATATAGTGTGTATTCAATATGGACTAGGTCCCGGGGTTTTTGTGCATTTGCGGTTTCCTCATTAACAAGTGTCTGTGTTATTTCTATATCCGCATTATATTTGTTTATATAATTGAAATAATACAGGTTGTGCGTTTGAATCAATCAATTGGAAATCCGTCCTTTGGTTGTTGATTGATATTGATTGATCCTTGGACATTGGTCTTTGGTACCGTCCAAGTTATTCCTTGTGTTTGATTATAGACTCGATGATTTCTATTAGCTTGAGTGAATCAAAACAAGAGACAGATATTAACTCCTTGTGATACTTTTACCTAGATTGAGTCTGATTGTCTAGTTGATTCTCTAGAAAGTGTTTCGGAGTTAGTCCATACATATTGCTTAGCGAAATATTGGGTGGTGTTGTTAGACCCCCGCTTTTTCATCAACGTTCCTCGAAATCTTTTTCATTTCCAAGTACTCCAATGATCCCAAAGGTTGTAAGTTTAGCATAACCGTTGTTGAAGATCTGTAGCTATAACAATGAGAAAACATAATTCTCGATCATTGTTACACAGTGTCATAGTATTATTACACAATGTCAAAGTTCAATTTTATCACAACTTCAACAATAATACTATGGTGATATGTATCACTCCCCCTTAGTCAATACTCCATCTCCCCCTTACACAATGATCCGAAAACCATATGTATTTGTAGTGCGAACTACATATTAATTTTCCCCCTTTTTGTCAATAAAATTGGAAAAGGTACAAGAACGCGATCATAATGAAATTTCCGTAAGAGACATTTCATGACTAAAAGAAAAAATACTTACCAACTAATTTAGATGCAATCATAAAGGTGAAGCTAAATGCATTCATCAAGGAGGTTAAAGATACAAGATAACCCCTCTAAAATTCCACAGCCGCACACCCCTCAAGATATGACCATTAAGCACAACTTCAAAAGAACTCTCCCCCATTAACTGTCATTCCCGAAAGAACAACAAGAGCGACCTTAATTTCGAAAGAAAAGAAGGATTTATTTGGACATAACAAATCACATACAAGTATGATTTTGAATCTAAAGTATTCAATTAAACTAACCACAAGAGAACCCATGATTAATTTAATCGACAAATGCTCAACATAAGTGAACTTATGGAGACTTAAAAACATACAATTAGATTAATCACAAGAGAACCCATAATTAATCTAATCGAATACACAACCAAACTAATCACAAAAGTAATCAATTTAATTGGCCATGCTCGACATAAGAAAACTTACGGAGCAACAACTAAATAACCAAACAAGATGATTAATTTAGTTGAATATGCTCGACATAAAGTACCTCACGGAACAACAACAAAGTTAATCATAAAAAAATAATCAACTTGGTCGTTTAGTGCTCAACATAAGACACTTTACGGAGCCTCACAATAATACATTAAAATATGGATCAGGGAAGATCAATACTGCGGAATACACAAGGATTCATTCTATTTTTCATCAATATTCGCATAACGACATTCAATAGACATAATCCTTGCAAACAAAAGATTTTAACCTATCTTCCATCAATAATTGAAATAATAGGCTTAACTTTTGTATTTGTCAAAAGTCTATTCATTCTTTTATCAATACATGCATATCAACATATGAAAGACTTTACTTTTGACAAGGTATGGGATAATCATAGTTCACGGACGTAAACACACATATCCCATAACAAATTTACAATATATAAAACCATAAAGATTAATACTGCAAAAATTATCTTCCAAACAAATTTAGAATTTAAACCAATAAATCTAAAAACATGAAGATGAAACCATTGGACATAGCTATGTGTAATCACAAAAATGGCTATTCCAAACTCTAGTAGTCCTTCTCAAAAATAAGAATAAACTCTCATATGAAGTTTCCCAGGCAACAAGACAAACTCGTAATGCACATACAAGATGATTTGTCCTTATAGGGTAGAATCAATCTTTTTCGCATGGATTTACACTAATAATAGCTACCAAAGGCGTATAAAAAGATTTTCTTAACAAAGAAGAACACACAAAGTCAATAACAACTATGCACCATAGTTCACAAAGGATGATTGTGAACATTCAAGAATTCCATAGCACCGCGTACTACTTTCTATTCTTGAACTTCCTTCTTTTTTATTCACCAACAACATTCTTTTAAAATCTACAAATTAGCTTATAAGAGTAGTACTCCAAGAATCCAAGTGCCCAAGTTCAAGAGAAGTGGAACAAGTGCAACGAAATGGAGCAAAATACTCAAAAATAAGAGACAGGACAAATACCAATCTTAACTCACCCAAATTCAAGGTTTCTCATCTCCATTTTGAAGATAATCCAAAGAGGAAGAGAGTGAAAAAAGAATGAGGTCAATCCGAGTTCGGATAAAGAAGTTATAGCCAAAACAAGTTACCGAATATCGACGTTAAGTATGCATACGGGTTTGCAAACGAATTTTAGTATCCTGCAGTAGTATGCAGACGGGGTTTGCGAACTTAAACCCCCTGGATTTTGATTTTAAATTATGTTATGCATACTTGGTATGTGTACCATGAAGTCCAAATATCCCGAACTAATGTTTTCAAACCTAAACATTTAAGAACCTTAAACACATATCAAGTTAGGTAAAAATGAACGATAAGTAAGGTACATGGATCATTATAAGTACTCAAACAAGTAATAAAAACATAAAACTTTCTCAAGTTTATAGACATACCTTTTTAGAAATCTCTTTGTGTCTCAAAAGAAGTCAACAACTTGCTTGAGAAAATATTTGGCACCTCTCTGTCAAGAAAACAGAAAAATGAGAAAACTCTTTAAAGGTTATGATGGTGGATATAAACTTTTACAATCTACCGTTAAAGATCGAGAAGAATACTTACGCTCAAAAAGGTCTGAATGTGATAATTTCCTTCGAAATCTCTTTGTGTTGAAAGAAAGACTTGCGGAATCCGAAGCAAGATATGACTCTCAACAAAAATGTTCTAATGACAGAGAACTCAGTATCCTCGCCAGAGAAAAATCTTTGGAGACCGATCTCACTGCAGCCCTTCAAATAGTTGAATCACTGGAGGAGAATCTGAAAAGATTCAATTCTAGCTCTACAAAATTATCTTCTATGCTTGGAGCATGTAAAGAACATCTTGATACACGTGGTCTGGGCTATAAGGGAATAGACGCTCCAAGTACTGATAAGATCAATTTTGTTCAAGCTAATGCCAACTCTTCATGTGAAAAACCTTACCAGCAGCCGACGGTTTTGGATACAAGGATTGTACTTCTTCAAATTTAACTCGCATGAGAAAAGTCAAAAACAAATCCTTTAACTGCTATTATTGCGGAAATAAAGGGCATCTTGAACAAAGATGTTGTTTTCGACTGAGGAATGAGAAACTTCACAAGATTCTTGTATGGATGTCTAAAGAAGTAATTAAACATGTCTCTCATATTGCTAGAGTAAAAGGCAGTGTCTGCAATCAAGAGAAATGTTGTGATGAGTCATTTCTAGATTATAATTTTGAGACAAAAAAATGCCTACAATTGTAGAAGGAAGAATGTCAGATGGACAGCTGACTCTTTAAATTACTCTGAGAAGAGAAAAAGGCATAGGAGAAAGAAAGAAAAGCCAAATTCCTTATCTCCTTCTAAAGAAGACAGTGAACCTGAGGTGTCTGCTCCAAATTTCATTCATATCAATAATCGAGTCTCGGAGCTCAAGATCAGCATAAACAGACTCAAACGGAGCATTAAAAAGTCAAGGAAAGTAGCAGGTTCAGGTATTCCTTGTTCCCCTCTGGTTAAATCTCTTTCTACTAATCCTAACGATTTTTTCTGAAAATCTTCAAGAAGGAAAGAGAGAAGAAGTCAATATACTTGATGAGCAAAAAGCTCATCAAAATACAACTTGACTACTCAATGTAGCATCCTTCTTGTAATATGGAAGGATGCTTATAATTCTCAAGAACCTGTGTGTCTTGAGAAAGTAGTTGTTGTTATATTTCATTTTGTTTACAAAACGATGATCATTAAACTGTTGAGCCTTGCTCCAGTATTTTACATGTTGTAATGTTTGTTTGATCGTTCACTCTTGAGAATAATTTCTTGTTGATTGCCTTGATCGTTCACTCTTAAGAATAACTCAGTCGATAGTGCTCAACATAAGACACCTTATGGAACAACACAGTATATACACAAAAATTATGGATCGGAGGTCGACCTAATACTGTTGAATAATCAAGGATTCATTCTATTTTTCATCACTTTTTGTACAATGACATACAATAGACATAATCCTTGTGAACAAAAGATATTAACCTATCTTCCATCAATAATTGACATAATAGGATTAACTTTTGTATTTGTCAAAAGTTCATTCCTTCTTTTATCAACACATGCAAATCAACATATAAAGGACTTAACTTTTGACAAGGTATGGGACAATCACAGTTCAAGACGCAAACACACATATCCCATAACAAATTGCAATATATATAACCATAAAGATTAATACTGCAAAAATCATCTTCCAAACAATTTTAGAATTTAAACCAATAAATCTAAAAACATGAAGATGAAAACTTTGGACATACCTATGTGTAATCAAAATAATGGATATTCCAAACTCTAGTTATTCTTCTTAAACAAAGCAAGAAAAATAGAAGATTTACTAGGCATAATAAACTCCTATAGAGAACATGATCTGAAAAACACTAAACTCGGTCATCAACCAGAGACTGAACATGGACGAGCTCATTAGTTGCTTTCTTCAGTTCATTTTTCAAAAACTCAAGATTCCTTGTTGCAATTCCGAGTTGTTCACGTACGACCTCAAAATCTCGAAGATGATTTCCTACCAGTTGTGATGACATATGAACTGGTAGTTTGTTTTCATGATCAATGGCATGAAAGCATGTTATGAAAACAGGATTTTTGTGAAACTCGATGGTCTTCTCCTTCTTGACTTCATCATCTTTGTTACCTCCATTCATTGTGTACAACAAAAATTGGTAAAACCTTTTGACCTTACGGAACTGTGTATCAAGAGATGATACATAAGTGTATATAAATAAGTTCCATGGAAAACTCTAGGAAAGCTTGTATACGTTTGAATGGGTCAGGTGTTCGTGCACTGATGGTAACGGCCTTAAAGTGTGACCAAGAGGTAAGAGAATGAAATTCTTGTGTCAAGACTAATAGTTGAGAACCAACTATTTGGAGGAAGTACACATAAACAGGAAATTTTTCCAAAGAAAAAAAAAGATCACGATTATCTACAAGAGAAGAACTGGAGCGAAGCTCAACAGATTTTAATACTCAAAATAACAAATAAGGAAAGGAAAACATACAACCTTGACAACACTTCTCAAGACACACTTCTTGAGACTATGAGAATCCTTCTTAACTACAAGAAGAATGTTGCATTGTGTAGATATCATATTGTATTTAGATGAGCATTTTTATCACCAATACTAATTGCTTCTTTTTCTCCTTCAAGAGGATTTACAGAAGGAAAACTTGACTTACTTAAGGAAGTTTTATCAAGAGAGGAACAAGAAGTACCTGAGTCAGCCGCCTTCCTTGTCTTTTTGATGCTCCTTTTGAGTCTCTTTTTGTTGATCTTAAGCTATGAGACTCGATTGTTGATGTGAATGAAGTTTGGAGCAGGAGACTTGGATCCACAGTCTTCTTTAGAGAGAGAACAGAGACTCAACTTTTCTTTCTTTATCTTATGCCTTTTTATCTTTTCGGAGTTAGTTTCCCTTCTGCTACTGTCGATATTTTTTGTTTCACAAACACAATTAAGAATAGTCTTGTCACAAAATTTTCTTTGATTGTCGACAATGCATTTTACTCCAACGATGTGAGAGACAGGCTTAATAACTTATTTTGACATCCATGCAAGAATGTTGTGAACTTTTTCATTCCTTCAAGAAAAATGACATCTTCGCTCAAAATGTCCTTTATTTCCGCAATAATAGCAGTTAAAGGAATTGTTCTTAACCGTTCTCGTGTGAGTAGATTTAGAAGGGGCAAAATCCTTGCTTCCAGAAACATTACATGCTGCAAAAGGTTTCTCACATAAAGAAATAGCTTTAACAAAATTGATCTTACTCGTTTTTGGAGCGTCTATCCGTATATAGCCCAGACCACGTGTAACACGATGTTCTTTACATGCTCCAATCATAGAGGATAATTTTGTAGAGATAGAATTGAATCTACTCAGATTCTCTTCTAGTGATTTCACTTTATCCAGTGCAGCAGCAAGGTCAGTCTCCAAGGATTTTTCTTTGGCGAGAAGACTGAGTTCTTTGTCATTAAAACATTTTTGTTGAGAGTCATATCTTGCTTCAAATTCCGCAAGTTTTTATTTCAACACAAAGAGATTTTGCATAAGATTGTCACATTCGGAACTTTTCGAGCGTATATCTTCATCACGATCTTTAACAATAGATTGTAAGAGTTTATATCCACAATCATATCCTTTAAAGAGTTTTCTCAGTTTTATGTTTTCTTGACAAAGAGGAGCCATGTATTTTCTCAAGCATGTTGTTGACCTTTTTTCTTTCAAGTCACAATTAAACAACTTGATATGCTGAGAGACTTCCTCATAAAGGCTTTGTCCTTATTCTGAATCACTGTCATATGAAAGTTCATTCAACCGATCATCAAGATATTTCTCCCAGTTGAATGAAGATTCAGACAATGGACCGGAGACAACGTCCTTTTTAGGAGCTTCAGGACTTTGAGGCTCACAAGGGTGACTCTGAACTGATGTTGCGTTATCATAGATATTTTGATTATCCATAGAGTCAGATCGCTTACAAATACAGATTGATAAGGTCTTTAACGTGTTTGCCTGCTCTGATACCAATTGAAATAGAGGGGTCTAAGAACCTCACCCAATATTTCGATTAGCAATATGTATGGACAAACTCCAATATACTTTCAAGAGAATCAACTAGACTCAATATTAATAAAGTATATCTAAGAGTTATATCTCTCTTTCTTGATTCATTTCTTTCTCAAGCAAATAGAAATCTACGAGTCTAAATGAATACAAGAAAAATCACTTGAACGGTACCAAAGACCAATGTTCAAGGATCAATCAATTTCAATCAACAACCAAAGGTCGGATTTCCAATTGATTGATTCAAACGCACAACCTGTGATATTTTAATTATATAACAAAATATAATGCGGAATAGAAACAACACAGACAACAGAATTTTGTTAACGAGGAAACCGTAAATGCAGAAAAACCCTGGGACCCAGTCCAGATTGAACACCATATTGTATTAAGCCGCTACAGACACTAGCCTACTACAAACTAACTTCGGTCTGGACTGTAGTTGAACCCCGATCAATCTCACACTGATTTAAGGTACAAGTATAAGTATGATAATTTTCATACATACACATTTGCTATTTCGAGCCGAGTTTACTCACCTATCGTTTTCTCGAAATACGTGTTGGTTAGCTTTTTCTTTAACCATCTTCATCTTTACCCATGACGAAAGTCATGATGACATTTCAATCTTGAAAATAGCTTTGATGATGATAGTCGTTTCTTTATGTCTAACGACTGTTATAACATTATAGAAGAATGTCTAACCACCTATGGATGTAAGCATATAGTGTGTTCGCACATTAGTGTATAAATACATGTGTCGGAAACCAAGTGCGTGCATATGTGTGCATGCGGTATTGGTGAAGGAGACAGGGTTGGGTACGCGTACTGGCGGAAATTCACGTTTATGAAATTCTGCTGAGTTTGAAGTTTACGAACTCAAAAACCAGTCACCTTAGGTACGCGTACCCGTACGCGTACTGGAGGAACTGTTTTCACCCGAAAAAGTATGCTGAGTTTGGAAACTAAAACCAACTCAAAATACGGTAGCTAAGGTACGTATACCCGTACGCGTACCCAAGCTAGTTATTTCTCAAATTGGTAGTTCATGGACTTAAAACAATAAATTATAAGGACTGCAATCTTTGCAAACCGTAGGTATATTCTTCATGAATTGATTCAAATGAATCAAACTAATTTTGTTTCAATTGCGTCTATGTATAAATACCTAAGCAATTGAACAACTCTTGAACTAGTTCTTATGAGTTATTTGAACTAGTTATGAGAAAGATGAATACGCTTAATATGAAAGCACTCGTATGGCTAACCATTGGTCAACCATTTGTGATTCAACCAATGTACACGTTTAGGTACGGTTACTCAAACCTAAATGAATACATTTCATTTGTGTGTGACAAGCTAAGTTTCGATCTAACGGTTGAAAGATATTAGCTTGGATAAATCAGGTTTTTCATCTAACGGTGATTATTGAATGCTTTGTTACCAAGGTAACTTAGATTGAAAGCGCTAATTTGAAAACTATATAAGGAGACGTCTAGCAACTGTGCAAAACTAATACCCACACCTCCTGTATGATACTAGTTGGTTTGCTATAGTCAATTCTCCTTTAATCATAGGTTTGTTTTTGAGACCCTGTCGATTAACGACTGAAAGTCTTCATTAGGATTGTGAAGCCAGACGAAACTACTTCTCTTGTAGTTGAGCGATCTAATCTTGCCACTTTCTATCGTACGAGTTTGAAAAGCGGGGGTCTAACAACACCACCCAATATTTCGATTAGCAATCTGTATGGACTAACTCCGAAATACTTTGCTAGAGAATCAACTAGACAGTCAGACTCAATCTAGATAAAAGTATCTCAAGGAATCAATATCTCTCTCTTGATTTGATTTTTACTCAAGCTAAAAACAATAGAGAGTCTTTATCAAATACAAGGAATACTTGGACGGTACCAAAGACCAATGTCCAAGGATAAATCAATATCAATCAACAATCAAAGGTTGGATTTTCAATTGATGATCAAGAACGCACAACCTGTGTTATTTCAATTATATAAAATATAATGCAGAAAAGAAATAACACAGACACCATAAATTTTGTTAACGTGGAAACCGCAAATGCAGAAAAACCCCGGGACCTAGTCCAGATTGAATACACACTGTATTAAGCCGCTACAGATACTAGCCTACTGCAAACTAACTTCGGACTGGACTATAGTTGAACCCCTATCAATCTCCCACTGATACAAGGTATAGTTGTACTCCTACGCCTCTGATCCCAGCAGGATACTGCGCACTTGATTCCCCTAGCTGATCTCACCCACAACCAAGAGTTGATGTAACCCAAAATCGCAGACTTGATAATAAACAGATCTGCCTCACACAGAAAAGTCTATAAAAGGATAAATCTGTCTGCCACAGATAAACCCTAGGTTTTGTTCCGTCTTTAGATATAAAATCAAGGTAACAAGAACCTATTGATAATCCGGTCTTATATTCCCGAAAAACGACCTATATTAATCAATCAGCTCTCTACAATCCTTCCTGACTACACAAGCGGATTGTCGAAGAATCACAAACAGTGAGACGAAGATGTTTGTGACTTCTTTATCTTGCCTATCGGAGAACTCTCACGATCTCAAGCCAATCAATCGATTGTACTTGTGTGATAGAAGATTCAACATCATATCACACAACTACGGTAAAGTATTATCGGTCTGGCTTCACAGTCCCAATGAAGTCTTTAAGTCGCTAACCTGATTTTAGAGAAGAAAATCAAAGGTTAATGGAGATCGACTCTAGAGGGCGCACTAGTAGGACACAGACGTGTGGGGATTAGTTTTGCACAATGCTAGATGTCTCATTTATATAGCCTTCAAATCAGGGTTTTGCCTTAGTTACAAAGCAATACTTATTCACCGTTATATGAAAACCTGATTTAGATTCAAGCTAATATTTCTCAACCGTTAGATCGAAAACTTAACTTGTCACACACACTAAGGTAGACGTTTACTGGGTTCGTGAAAACCATGCCAAACGTGTACGTGTATTTCGGTTCAACATAGTAACCCGAAAGGTTAACCATATGAGCATTTCATATTAACCTTGTTCTTCTTAACCATAACTAGTTCAATTGACTCAAATGAACTAGTTACAGAGTTGTTCAATTGCTATGAGATTTATGTAACTACACAAGACACAATAGAAGCAAAGATGATTCGATTCGATTGAATCGGCTCATGATCATTATAGCCACGGTTTTCATAAAGCATTCCTTAGTAATTTAATGTTTCGTGTTCAGAGCACATATTTAGATCATAACCTCTTAAGTTCACAAACAAGTTCGCGGACTTAAGTTAATCGGTTGAGTTTTCCAAGCTCAGCAGAAATTCTCGGGATGAGAACTTCCGCTAGTTCGTGGACTGAGTCTGCGAACTAGGTTCGCGGACTTGGCAAGAAAATTCCACAATCCTCCCGATTTCTCTTGATCAACAAAGTTCGAAAACTTCGGTTCAAGGAATACATGGTTATGTAATCTAAACTCTCATTTCAATCATTGATATATTCTCAGAGGACGCTATGTGGCCGTTATTCACAGACCGATTCACGTTAGAGCAATTCTCAAAGTGATTGAAACTTTTCATGACTTTCGTCACTAGGTGAAGATAAACTTGATCAAAGCAAAACGCTTTACCAACACATGATTTCGAGATAAAAGATAAGCAATGAATGCTCAACTCGAAATGTCAAATGTGTATGATCTAGTCTATATAGCATACGACTTTTGTATCATAAGAAGTAGGAGATAGAAGAGATAGACTTTTGAGTGATAAATAAGTTCAAGACTCCACATACCTTTTTGTTGATGAAGTTCTACTGTTCCTTGTATAGATCTTCGTCGTTGTATGATAAATCGCCATGAAGTCCTTGAGCTCAACTACACTTTCTATCCTAGTCCGAGACTTAGCTATGTAGGCTAGAAATCAAGACTTATAGTTTTGATCACTAACATTGATAAACATGCTTGAGATAGCAATGCATGCGAGGTTGACCGAGCTATGCTCTAACAATCTCCCCCTTTGTCAATTTTAGTGACAAAACTATTAATACATATGGAATATAAAAAAGATAAACTTTAGTGGCTCCTATTACATAGTCTAATCTTCAACGTTCCTTGAAATCTTCTTCCTTCCAAGTACTCCAATGATCCCAAAGGTTGTAAGTTTAGCACCATCGTTGTTGAAGATCCGTAGCTATAACAATGAGAGAAATCGAGATTCTCGATCATTATTATACAGTGTCATAGTATTATTATATAACATCAAAGTCCAATTGTATCATGACTTTAACAATAATACTACGGTGATATGTATCACTCTCCCTTAGTCAATACTCCATCTCGATCATGGAAACCACTCCCCCTTACACAATGATCCGAAAACCATATGTATTTGTGGTGTGAACTACAATATTGCTCCCCCTTTTTGTCAATAAAATTGGCAAAGGTACACAAATGGGATCATAATGAAATTTCCACAAGAGACATTTCATGACCAAAAGAAAAATACATACTAACTTAATTTAGATGCAATCTAATAGCCGAAGCTAACAACATTCATCAAGGAGTTTTAAGATACAAGATAACCCCTATAAAATTCCACAGCCCCACTCCCCGCAAGATATTACCATTAAGCACAAGTTCAAAAGAACTCTCCCCCATTTGATGTCATTACCGAGAGAACAACAAGAGCGACCTTAATTTCGAAAGAAAATAAGGATTTTTTTAATTGGACACCAAACACCATAGGAATGATTTTTTATATCCAAAGCTCAACCAAATTAATCACAAGTAAACCCATGATTAATTCAATTGGAATATGCAACTAAATCAAATCACAAAAGTGATCAATTTAATTGAAAGTGCTCAACATAAGTAAACTCACTGAGCTACGGCTAAGTCAATCACACGGAGATGACTAACTTAACCGTTCAAATACTCAACATAAGTAAAACATTACGGAATATATGACTACATTAACCAAAGAACATGATAGTGTAGCCTTTCATATACTCAACACAAGAACTTGTAGAATATATGAAAACTCAACTAGATTAATTACAAGAGAACCTATAATTAATCTAATTGGAATATAAACAACCAAACTAATCACCGAAGTAATCAATTTAATTATTTTGGGCTCAACATAAGAGAACTTATGGAACCCCGACTAAGTTCATCATAGAATATGACAACCTTAACCGTACAGGTACTCGACATAAGAAAGAAGACTTATGGAGTACTAACTAAATAACCAAACTAGTTGATTAATTTAGTTCCTAATGCTCGACATATAGCATCTTATGGAACAACCAACAAAGCCAAGGTAAATCGACTTAGTTTTAAGGTGCTCAACATAAGACACACAATGAAGCCTTCACGATAAAACATAATAAAATGGATCAATGAAGATCAATACCGTGGATAACATACAAGGATCTATTATATATTCCCTCATAACGACATAATAGACTTTATCCTTGTAGAACAAAAGATTTTATCCTATTTTCCATCAAATACATGATTGCTTTGGCATAACTTTTGTATATGTAAAAAGTCCATTTGTCATTTCATCCATACGAATACTAATTCATGGACGACTTTACTTTTGACCGCAATATGGGACCTTCAAGTTCACGGAAGTAAACAATATATATTCCATAAACAAATTGCAATATCACAGAATCATAAAGATCAATACTGCAATAACATCATCCTTCAAATATTTTTAGAATTTAAAAACCAATAATCCTAAAAAAACATGAAGATGAAAAAGTTGGACATAGCTATGTGTAATCACAATAATCGCTATTCATCACACTAGTTATTCTTCCAACTAATCAAAAGGAAGACTTACTAGGTATTGTAGATCTTTCTCAGGGAATCTACAGAAAACTCCTTCTTATTATTGAAGTACCCATTGATTATGGGATTGTTCAATTCCTCTAAATCTTCAGAAATATCAGTTAACTCACTAAGTTCCCTTTTTAGATCGCGCAAGGTATTCTTGGTTAGAGACAACCTTTGTTCATAGTGAGTTATTTCTTCCACAGAGGAAATGATTCGAGATTTTAAATCATTTCGCTTATTGATGAAGTCTTTCACCATTTCTCTAAAATGATATCAACACGACAAAAAGAAAAGAGACAGTTAGAGGAAGAACCTTTTCTCTTGATTGTAGACTTCTTCTTTATCATCCTTGAGGAAGTGATTCCTTTGCACCGGTGTACGTTAACTGCATCTACTACATTACTTTTAGAAGAACTTCTAGTTACAGGAGCCATGAAAATGTATGAGAGGAAATAAGAAGATAAAACGATTTATAAGTGTCAAACCCTAATCCTTGACACATTCTTCCGAAGTATAAGGACCCACAATCAATAACGTTAGCAGAATATTTTTTTACAAATAGAGATACATACTTGAGCCACAAGATGCATAGTCTCAACCTCTCAAGCTAAGAATGGGGATGCAGGAGTATCCGAGCTTAACCAGAGACCAGGTGAGCCAGACGCTCCCCTTTCTTATCAAGGCTTGTTGCATGAACATGTTTACTCCTTCTGTTTATGGAAATATTGGTTTTGCACAACCTTTGATTGTCTAGATTCAACTTTTGCATGCTCTCTTGTATTTTAGAAATTCTTTTGTTCCTCTGCTTAAACCTCCAACACGAGTTTTGAACATGATTTGCATTTCCACAAAACGAACAAGTCGGTGATCATTTATCTTGTTGGAGTACCTTCTGTTTATCACAACTGTCAGCCTTTGGTTTTCCATGATACTTAGGAACAGAGTTGACAATACCTGCTGTCTTGCTCTTGAATCCTAAACCATTAGTGTCTCCAAAGGATTTCTGACCAAATAACATTGCTGAGATTTTATCAGAACTTTCAGACAATCGTTGAAGATCATCTTTGAGGGTATTAATCTCTTTTTCCTTTAGGCCAATGGTTCTGGTGAGTTGATCATTAAGACAATCTATCTCAAACTCTTTCACCTGGATTAGTGATTCTAGTTTCTTCAATGAAGTTTTTAACTGAAGGTTTTCTTGAAGGACCTCTTTATTCAAGAATTCAAAAATCTTTGTGTCAGACTCGATCTCTGAATCAGACTTTGAGTATATGGATGTTTCTGCCGTAAGAGCGGTTTTAAAGCTAGAATCATTAGAAGAAGCAGTTGACATAAGTTGTCAGATCTAATACTTCATTTTACAAAGTTCTTGATCCTTTCTGTTATCAAAGGTTTGTTGAACCGATTACCAATAGAACATCACTCATCAGCCCATGACAAGTTTGAGGATTTAATTGTTTCGGAAACAGCATTGAATGCAAAGGTAGAAACAGAACATGGATCATGAACTAACACTTTTCCAAAAGAGGTATTCATGGATAAAGTGTTGCGATTATTTTTAACTCCTGGTGAAGCGTTAATTGAGACTTTGTGGTCCATATAGTCAGATCGCTACAAACACGGACTTGTTAGGTCTTGAACGTGTTTTCCTGCTCTGATACCAATTGAAAAAGCTGGGGTCTAACAACACCACCCATTATTTCGATTAGCAATCTGTATGGATTAAATCCGAAATACTTTGCTAGAGAATCAACTAGATACACAGACTCAATCTAGATAAAAGTATCTCAAGGAGTTAATATCTCTCTCTTGATTTGATTTTTACTCAAGCTAAAAACAATAGCGAGTCTTTATCAAATACAAGGAATACTTGGACGGTACCAAAGACCAATGTCCAAGGATCAATCAATATCAATCAACAACCAAAGGTTGGATTTCCAATTGATGATCACGAACGCACAACCTGTATTATTTCAATTATATAAAATAAAATACGGAAAAGAAATAACACAGACACCAGAAATTTTGTTAACAAGGAAACCGCAAATGAAGAAAAACCCCGGGACCTAGTCCATATTGAATACACACGGTATTAAGCCGCTACAGACACTAGCCTACTACAAACTAACTTCGGACTGGACTATAGTTGAACCCCTATCAATCTCCCACTAATACAAGGTACAATTGTACTCCTACGCCTCTGATCCCAGCAGGATACTGCGCACTTGATTCCCTTAGCTGATCTCACCCACAACTAAGAGTTGTTGTAACCCAAAATCACAGACTTGATAATAAACAGATCTGTCTCACACAGAAAATTCTATAAAAGGATAAATCTGTCTCCCACAGATAAGCCCTAGGTTTTGTTTCGTCTTTAGATATAAAATCAAGGTAATAGGAACCAATTGATAATCCGGTCTTATATTCCCGAAGAACAGCCTAGATTAATCAATCACCTCTCTACAATCCTTCCTGACTACACAAGCGGATTGTCGAGGAATCACAAACAGTGAGACGAAGATGTTTGTGACTTCTTTATCTTTCCTATCGGAGAAATCTCACGATGTCAAGCAAATCAACCGATTGTACGCGTACGATAGAAGATGCAAGATCAGATCACACAACTACGATAAAGTAGTATCGGTCTGGCTTCACAATCCCAATGAAGTCTTTAAGTCGTTAACCTGATTTTAGAGAAGAAAATCAAAGGTTAATGGAGATCGACTCTAGCGGGCGCAGTAGTAGCACACAGACATGTGGGGACTAGTTTTTCACAATGCTAGATGTCTCATTTATATAGCCTTCAAATCAGGGTTTTTCCTTAGTTACAAAGCAATACTTATTCACCGTTAGATGAAAAACTTATTTTGATTCAAGATAATATTTCTCAACCGCTAGATCGAAAACTTAGCTTGTCACACACACTTGGGTAGACGTTTACTGGGTTCGTGAAAACCATGCCCAAACGTGTACGTGTATGTCGGTTCAACATAGTAACCCGAAAGGTTAACCATATGAGCATTTTATATTAACCTTGTTCTTCTTCACCATAACTAGTTCAGTTGACTCAAATGAACTAGTTAAAGAGTTGTTCAATTGCTATGAGATATAATGTAACTACACAAGATACAATTGAAGAAAAGATGATTCGTTTGATTGAATCGGCTCATGAACATTATAGCCACGGTTCGCATAAAGCATTCTTTAGTAATTTAATGTTTCATGTTCAAAGCACATTTTTAGATCATAATCTCTTAAGTTCACAAACAAGTTCGCGGACTTAAGTTAATCGGTTGAGTTTTCCAAACTCAGCAGAAATTCTCGGGATGAGAACTTCCGCCAGTTTGCGGACTGAGTTCGCGGACTAAGCACACAAACGAGTATTTGGAAAATCCCAGCAGAATTTCTCGGTCGAAAACTTCCGACAGTTCGTGGACTTGGCAAGCCAATCCCAAAATCCTCCCTATTTCTCTTGTTCAACAAAGTTCGAAAACTTTGGTCCAAGGAATACATGGTTATGTAATATAAACTCTCATTTCAATTATTGAGACATTCTCAGAGGACGCTATGTAGACATTATTCACAGACCGATTCATGTCAGAGCAATTCTCGAAGTGATTGAAACTTTTCATGACTTTCGTCACTAGGTGAAGATAAACTTGATCAAAGAGAAACGCTTTACCAAAATATGATTTCGAGATAAAATATAAGCAATGAATGCTCAACTCGAAATGTCAAATGTGTATGATATAGTATATATAGCATACGACTTTTGTCTCATAAGAAATAAGAGATAGAAGAGATAGACTTTTGAGTGATAGATAAGTTCAAGTCTCCACATACCTTTTTGTTGATGAAGTTCCACGGTTCCTTGTATAGATCTTCGTCGTTGTATGTTGAATCACCATGAAGTCCTTGAGCTCAACTACACTTTTTTATCCTAGTCCGAGACTTAGCTATGTAGGCTAGTAATCAAGACTTATAGTTTTGATCACTAACATTGACAAACATGCTTCAGATAGCAACGCATGCGAGGTTAACCGAGCTATGCTCTAACAGAGTTCAATTGAATAATTGACTTGAGATTATATCTTTGATAGGGCAAGATAAAAAGAAATCACAAACATCTTCGTCTCATCGTTTGTCATTCCACAATATCTAGTTTCGCTACCATACGATTTAGATTATTGTGAGGTGATTGATAATACCAGGCTGTTCTTCGGGAATATAAGTCTTGTTTATCAATTGGTTCTTGTTCACCTTGATTTTTATCAAAAGAGAGAACAGAACTTTTAGGTTAATCTGTGGGAGACAGATTTAACTATCCTTGTAGACTTTTCTGTGTGATACAGATTTGTTTACTAAAATCTTCGACTTTGGGTCGTAGCAACTCTTGGTTGTGGGTGATATCAGCTAAGGGAATCAAGTGCGTAGTATCATGCTGGTATCAAAGACGTAAGGAGCGCAACTGTACCTTGAATCATTGTGGGATTGATTAGGGTTCAACTACAGTCCAGACCGAAGTTAGTTTGTAGTAGGCTGGTGTCTGTAGCCTACTACAACCTGTGATATTTCAATTATATAAAAAAATATAATGCGGAAAAGAAATAACACTGACACCAGAAATTTTGTTAACGAGGAAACCGCAAATGCAGAAAAACCCCGGGACCTAGTCCAGATTGAACACACACTGTATTAAGCCGCTACAAACACTAGCCTACTCCAAGCTAACTTCGGACTGGACTATAGTTGAAACCCAATCAGTCTCCCACTGATCCAAGGTACACTTGTACTCCCTACGCCTCTGATCCCAGCAGGATACTTGCGCACTTGATTCCCTTATCTGATCTCACCCAAAACTAAGAGTTGCTACGACCCAAAGTCGAAGACTTGATGACAAACAAATTTGTCTCACACAGACAAGTCTATCGAAGGATTAATATGTCTCCCACAGATAAACCCAAAAAGTTTTTGTTCCGTATTTTGATAGTAATCAAAGTGAACAGGAACCAATTGATAATCCTGTCTTATATTCCCGAAGAACAACCTAGAGTTATCAATCACCTCACAACAATCTTAATCGTATGGTAGCGAAACAAGATGTTGCAGAATCACAAACGATGAGACGAAGATGTTTGTGATTAATTTTTATATCTTGCCTATCGGAGATATCAATCTCAATCCAATCAATATGATTGTACTCGTACGATAGAAGATGCAAGATCAGATCACACAACTACGATAAAGTAGTATGGGCCTGGCTTCACAATCCCAATGAAGTCTTTAAGTCGTTAACCTGGTTTTAGAAGAAGAAAACCAAAGGTTAAAGGAAAAACGACTCTAGTACGCAAACTAGTATCACACGTAGGGTGTGGGGATTAGTTTTGCATTGATGCTAGATGTCCCCTTATATAGTCTTTCAAATCAGGGTTTGTTAAGTTACCTTGGTAACAAAGAAATCAATATCCACCGTTAGATGAAAACATGATTTAGATTCAAGCTAATATTTCTCAACCGTTAGATCGAAAACTTAGCTTGTTACACACAATTAAAATGCACGCTTCTAGGTTTGTTAACCGTACCCAAACATATGCACTTGTTGGTTCAATAATAGTTAACCAAAAGGTTAGACATATGAGCATTTCATATCAACCATGTTCATGTTCACCATAACTAGTTCACATGACTCAAATGAACTAGTTAGAGAGTTGTTCAATTGCAAAGAATTCTTATGTAACTACACAAGACACAATTGAAGCAAAGATGATTTGATTCACTCGAATCGGTTCATGAACTTTTATAGCCACGGTTTGCAAACAACATTCCTTAGTATTTTTAAGTTTAAGTTCAGAAATCATCTTCAGATATATAACCTTCTTAAGTTCGCAGACTTGGTTCGCGGACTTAAGTTACCGGGCAGAGTTTACAAACTCCAGCAGAAATTCTCGGGATGAGAACTTCTCCGGTTCGCGGACTGGGTTCGCGGACTTGGCTCACGCCATTCTTCCAGTTCTCTTGATCAACAAAGTTCGCAAACTTTGGTTCAAGGAATAGGAATTATACATAAATATGTTTCCACAACAATGCTTATGTCCATATTGGTTATGTAATCTAAACTCTCATTCCAATCATTTGAAACATTCTTCGCCAAAGCAACTTTCAAAGTGATTGAAACATATCATGACTTTCGTCACTAGGTAAAGATAAACTTGGTCGAAGCGAAAAGCTTACCAACATATATTTCGAGTTATAGATAGGCGAGGTATACTCGACTCGAAATACCAACTGTGTATAATCAAAGTCTATATATAGCATACGACTTTTTGTCTCAAGAAGTAGGAGATAAAATAGATAGACTTCTGAGTGATAGATAAGTTCAAGTCTTTACATACCTTTTTGTCGAGAAGTTCCACCGGTTCCTTGAGTAGTTCTTCTTCTTGTATGATGAATCGCCATGAAGTCCTTGAGCTGAATTATACTTTCTATCCTAGTCCGAGACTTAGCTATAGTAGACTAGAAATCAAGACTTATAGTTTTGATCACTAACATTAACAAATATGCTTGAGATAACAATGCATGCAAGTTCGACCGAGAAATGCTCTAACAAGTTTCATTTGAGTCATTTGAACTAGTTATGGTTAAGATGAATAAGGTTGATATGAGAGTGATCATATGGCTAACCTCGGTTAACTATTTGTGAACGAACATGGTGTACACTTTTATGTACGGTTACATAAACCTAAATGAGGGTACATTTCATTTGTGTGTAACAAGCTAAGTTCGATCTAACGGTTGTAAGATATTAGCTTGGTTGAATCAGGTTTTTCATCTAACGGTGAATATTGAATGCTTTTGTACCAAGGTAACTTGGATTGCAAACCCTGATTTGAAAACTATATAAAGGAGAACTCTGGAAATTGGGAAACCTAATCCCCACACCTCCTGTGTGTTACTAGTTGCATAACTAGAGTCGATTCTCCTTTAACCTTAGTTTTCTATCGAGACCATGTAGGTTAACGACTTCAAATACTTCATTGGGATTGTGAAGCCAGACCCAACTATTTTCTTTGTAGTTGCGTTTTCTGATCTTGCCCGATTTTATCGTATTGAGTACAATTGAAATGATTGACTCGAGATTAATTTCTCTGATAGGCAAGATAAAAGTAATCACAAACATCTTCGTCTCATAGTTTGTGATTCCACAATATTTTGTTTCGCTAGTCGATTAAGATTATTATGAGGTGATTGATAATACTAGGATGTTCTTCGGGAATAGAAGTCTGGTTTATCAATTGGTTCATGTGCACCTTGATTTATCAAAAGATGGAACAAAAACTCTTGGGTATTTCTGTGGGAGACAGATTTATTCAATCTATAGACTTTTTTGTATGAGACGGATTTGTTTATCAAGTCTTCGACTTTGGGTCGTAACAACTCTTGGTTGTGGGTGAGATCAACTAAGGGAATCAAGTGCATAGTATCCTGATGGGATCAGAGACGTAAGGAACGCAACTGTACCTTTAATCAGTATGAGATTGATTAGGGTTCAACTACAGTCCAGTCCGAAGTAAATTGGTAGTAGGCTAGTGTCTATAGCGGCTTAATACAATGTGGTGTTCAATCTGGACTAGGTCCTGGGATTTTTCCGCATTTGCGGTTTCCTCGTTAACAAAATTCTGGTGTCTGTGTTATTTCATTTCCGCATTATATTTTGTTATATAATTGAAATATCACAGGTTGTGCGTTAAGATCAATCAATTAGGATATCCGACCTTTGGTTGTTGATTTACATTGATTGACACTTGAACATTGGTATTTGGTACCGTTCAAGTAACTCCTCTTATATTCAGTCGGGCTCGCAGATTTCTATTTGCTGATTGCAGATTGAATTAAGAGTTAGAAATACTAAGCTCTTTGATATACTTTACTCTAGATTGAGTCTGACTGTCTAGTTGATTCTCTAGAAAGTGTATTGGAGTAAGTCCTCTCATATTGCCAAATGAATTGTTGGGTGTGATTGTTAGACCCCCGCATTTTCACTTACCTTTATATATCCTTTTCCTTGTCCTTTTAATGCCTCGTCCTCAATCGGTTAGTCTACCTTCTGAGATCAAAATTCCTATAATCAGTTCTTTTCTGAACATTCATAACTGTATAATTATGAGTTTTTAGTGAAGCTTTCTTCGAATTGAAGTTATCTTTCTTTTTTCCCACATAATTTGAGAGTTGCAACACAATTTTTTGCTTAATCAATTTTTGTATTACTCATTTAAGAAAAAAATACATCTCAAAGTCAAAACTGAAAATTATTTACAAGCCCAATTAAAAAAGAAGTAGCAAAAACTGAAAAAACAAGGCCCATTAACCAGAAATGAAAGCAAAACCCAATGAACAACTAATCTTAACAGAATTTGTAATATGTTTTGTCAGGAATTTCCAGAGAAGTAATAAAACCTGGTTTTGTTGAGTACTTCTGACAGACACCCTTACTCAGGCCTGCACCCTTCTTGGCCATAACATCTGTAGAAGAATTTATTTCCTTCATACTATGAACAAATTGAATCATCCTGAATAGCATCTTTATTCTCTTCCATCTTGCTTGAACTATCCAAGCAACCTTCCCAGATGTGTAAGATGTTATTGCTGCATTTGAATCAGATTGAATACATATATCAAAACTGTTATTTTCCACTGCCCATTCAGCTGCTCCAATGATTGCCATTATTTCAGCTATGAAGTTAGTTGCTATACCCAACCCTCTTGATTCTGCATACATAAACTCTCCATTCTTTCCTCTGCAAACAAACCACATACCTGCTGCTCCTAGAATACCTCTAGAAGCACCATCAAAGCAAATGAGTATCTGATGTACTTCAGGTAGACAAAATCTCAGTTCAACAATCCTCTGTAGTTTTATTGGTTGTTTCTTGATCTCAAAATATTTGAATATCATGTAGTCATAACTACAATCCCACATGTGATTCCTTATTCTCAAGGCACAGTCTTTGACATGCTATATTATTCTCATCTTTATACTGACCAAGCTCCCATTTTCATCCTCAAAACATATTATGTTCCTTAGAAACAAAACTTCCATCATAGTTATTGAAGCAGCCAGACTCCATACTTCTTTAACTGCACCACTTTTATGCTTTGCAAAATTCATTACATCTTCATATGATTTAGGATTCCAGAAGAGAAAAATTCCACCCAACCATCCCCAGATTAGCTGACTGAAGTTACACTTCCACACAATATGCTCAATACTTTCTGTATCCTTCCCACATATATAACACTTAGATGCTAAGCTGAAACCTTTGCCTTGCATTTTTTCATCAGTTGCACAAACATCTTGGAATATTTTCCATATATTACTGGATGTTGTAGGATGTAGCACTGGATTCCACACATGTCTAGCCCAATCTACTTTAGTGTACCTTTTCCTTATCAATTCAACAGCTGAAGAAATAGTAAATTCACCAGACAATGTTCCTACCCAGATTCTTCTATCATCTTGGCCTGAGATTACTGGTAATTCCTCCACCTTAATATAATTTAACATTATCTGAGGAATCAACCAAACTCCATTTACTATTAAGTCTGCTACTTTCATGTTAGCATTTTGCTTCATATATTCATCTTCTTCAAATAGTTCTTTTAGAGGCTTGTCTTTAATCCAAGAATCACTCCATATAGAAATTTGTGTGCCTTTCCCTGTTATCCATCTTGTATGTTGTTGTAATTCTTCAATGACCCATTTCAAGCCAGGCCATATAGAAGACTTTTTGTAACTTGTAATCTATTCCCCAGTCACCTTAGTGTATTTTTCTCTCATAAATCTTGCCCATTTTGCTTCAGATAATTGAATTTTCCACACCAATTTCATTAATAGTGACTTGTTTACAACTTCCAGTCTTCTTATTCCAAGGCCTCCTTCCTCCATTGGTGAACATGTGTTTTCCCATTTCAAAGTCACATATTTTTTCTCATATGGGTTACCAGTCCATAAAAAGTTCCTTATCAACTTTTCACAAATTTTCACCACCCTTGAGGGCCACTTATATACTGAAATATTATAGATTGGAATGCTACTTAATATGGATTTAACTAGAGTTAGTCTGTCCATAAAAGATAGCATTTCCCCAATCCAGCTTGCCAACCTGTTTTGTAACATTTCTACCACATCCCAAACTGTAGTTGACTTTACCCTCCCTGGCTTCAAAATCACTCCAAGATACTTGTCAGGCAAACTAGATACATTCATTTGTAACTCATTAGCCAGTAATTGTTTCTTTTGCTGATTTATCACTTGGCCAGAAGATAATTGATAGTCTTGTAAAAGCTTCATAACAGTTTGTATATTTCTCTTGTGTCCATTAAAGAACCAAAAAAAATCATCAGCAAATAAGATATGAGTTGGTTGCACACCTCTGTAGTTGACCATGGGAATGATTTTTCTTTCTGCAACCATTTTAGTAAGGCTTCTGCTCAAAACATCTTCAGCAATCACAAACAAAATGGGTGACAAAGGATCACCTTGTCTCAATCCCCTGCTAACTTCAAAAAAACCAACATGACCACCATTTACTAGTACAGAAATTCTAGCTGATGTAAACAGTTGATGAATTCAGTTAACACATCTTTGAGAAAATCAAATCTCTTCAATACTTCAAAAAGAAACTCCCATCTCAGAGAATAATATGCTTGAGTGATATCCAGTTTTAAGCCTATATTATCACCTCTCCTTTTTGTATCCAACTCATTAATCATTTCTGAAGCCAACACAACTTGCTCTTGTATACATCTACCTTTTATAAATGCACCTTGTTGACCAGAGACAATTTTATCCAACATTCCATACATTCTTGTTTTCAAGGTCTTGGTAAATATTTTAAAACAGAAATTGTTGAGCCCTATGGGCCTAAACTAATTTGGTCTTCTAGCACATTTTACCTTTGGCAACAGAAATAAGAAATTAGAGTGTAGTCCTCTTGGTATAAAACCTTTTCTCCAACTGTATTGAATGTCTTTGATTAAATCTTCACCAATTATCTCCCAAGCAAATGTATAAAAAAACCTTGGAAAACCATCTGGCCCAGGAGCACTATCTGCATTAAGTGAAAAAACATCATCTTTTATTTCTTGAATTGAGGGAACACCATCTAGCATCTTATTATCTTCTAAAGTGGCTACTTCAGGTATCGCATCAAAAATCCCATCAAGAAAAGTCACATTTTTAAACTTAAGCTTCTCTTCAAAATGTTGTTCTAGAAAATGAGCAACTTGATGTTGATCTGTAACTATTAGGCCATTATCATTCTCCAACTCAGTTATGACATTTGCAGCTTGTCTTATCTTTATTGAAGTATGGAAGAAACTTGTATTAGCAGCACCATATTTAAACCACTTCTCCCTAGATTTTTGTTGTAAAATGGAGTGAAGTTGTTGATTGAGTATTTCTTGTTTCCCTCTTGCCACAACCAAATTATTTAATAATATAGTATCACTAGGATTCTGGTCTGATATTGTAGTTGCATTTAAAATCTCCTCCTCTGCCTTTGCCAATTTTACTCTAACATCACCAAAAACATGCCAGTTCAAATCCTTAATTCTTATCTTCATTATCTTTAACTTCTGCATAAAAACAAACATTGGATTTCCTATAACTTTTGTAGCCCATACTTCTTGAATTAGTCTCTTGAAATCTTCATGTTCTAACCATACTTTAAGCATTCTGAATGGAACATTTTTAGGTTTTGGAACAGTAATACATGATCCCAATAAAGGACTATGATCTGAAACACTTCTCACTCCAACTTTATAGCTCCATCCAGGATATTTCTCACTCCATTAATAATTAATAATTGGTACAATGACTTTTGTAAAACAAAAATCCTATCTCTATCAGTTACTGATGAATAATCTTTTAGAAACTTTTCGTGTGGAAACAAAGTTTCACACTAGAAAATTTTCCTTTAGACTTATTCCTGCAAGGTTTCTTATGACTTTCTTGTTTACACCGAGATTTTTTTTTCCGAGATCAAACGGGATCAGATTTACTTTTCTTTTCTGTACTGGATATACTTTTAAAGGTACTTGAAAACATTTCTCTGACATGCTGAGAACCATGAGGATTTGTGGTTTCTAGATTTTCTGGAGAGCATACTGAGTTTTTCCTTACTTGACCACATGGTGGTTTTAGTCTAGATAACTCTTTTTCCAAGTTCTCAATTGTTGAAAGCGCCTGTATTAGATCATCTCTTGAATCATTAAGTTTTATATTTAAGAGGATTTTTATTTTATTACTTTCCTCAAGTCGTTTTTCAATAAAAACATTGCTCCGCTCTTTTGATTGAAGTAGTTCTTCAAGAAGGTTAACTCTGTCAGGAAGAAAGGATTGAGAGCATGTTTCCTGGTCAGTGTCCTTAACTGCACAGATAGTTTTGACTACTGAAGAGGTGTATTGCCGAATAAGGAAATCTCATTTCTCGTGTTGTTTTTTATTCTGGGAAGTACGTACAACGATTCTTTATTTGGTAAAGTAAAAACCATGCTTTGACTCATTAGTTACAGGTTTGATCATTTACGAACACAAACTTATTAGTTTTTCCGTGTTTGCATGCTTTGATACTAATTAAAAACGCGGGGGTACCAAAATACACCACCAACTTTTTCTTAGGCAATCTGTATGGAAACTCAAATACAATTCCGAGAGTTTAACTTAATGAATCTCAATCAAGGACATACATGAAGATATTTCTCTTTCTCTCACAATTGGAATGTTTATACAACCAAGTTTGTGAACCTAATTATGTATGAGAGTACTTGGACGATTCCAAAGATCAATATCCAAGAATCAATCAAGTGGTATCAAACAAACAAGGATGGATATATCTACTTTGATTGATTAACGTACAACCTGTGATATTTCACTTATAAAGATCAACAATATAATACGGAAAAAGAAATAACACAGACATCAGAAATTTTGTTAACAAGGAAACCGCAAATGCAGAAAAACCCTGGGAACTAATCCATACTTGAATACCAAACTGTATTAAGACGCTACTCGTATTAGCCTACTATCAGAACTTCAAACTAGAATGTAGTTGAATCCAAATTAAACCGTCACAACAATTCAGTTGCAGTCGCGGTCCTTACGCATCTTGAATCCCAGCAGGATTGCGCGCAATTAATTCCCTTAGCTGACGTCCTTTACATCCTAAGAGTTGCTTCAACTTAATTGAAGATTTTAAACCAATCTTCCTCCCACAGATAAGCCACTATGTTATTTACGTTCTGGTCAAATATAAAGGTGAGGTAAGAAATCGATAGAAATAGACAAAGTCTAGCTAACCTAAGATTTCGGTCTTATGACTCCCGAAGAGCATCCTAGATTATTATTCACCTCATAAGTATAAACTTGTGGAATCACAAAGTGTGAGACGGAAAAACTTTGTGATTTCTATTTATCTTGTTTATTGGAGCAAGCTCGACAATAAAAACAAGATCAAGAACTATCAAGATAACGATAGCTGGACCTAGTTTCACAAATCCCTAGGTGAAAGAATTTTAGTCGTTAAACCCTAGAAAGATTTTAAGGAGAGCACGACTCTAGTTTATAACTAGGACACACAAGAATAATAAGATATTTCTTGAACTCGACCTAGTTTCACGAATCCCTTCGTGGTGGTGTTATTTTCGACTAAAATTGTCTCTAAGCTTCCCTATATATAGAGTTTTGTAACCTCTTCTTGAAAAAAACTAGGAAACCTAGCTAAAATAGGAAAGTGCACCTCCTTATTATGCCCCGTGCATCACACCACGTGCAAAGTGCAAACTCCTGCCAAAACTTGAAATAGCCGCACCCTAATTCTAGTCGTGTAAAACAATTTGGCTAGAGACTATTGGGCTTGCATTCAACTGTCAAGATCCAGCCCACTTGGAAGCTTAACTGTTAGTCATGCGAAACTGATAGTGTAACCCTTAACGTTCAAAGTAAGACGAAATACGTCTCATCTCAGCCTTTCATAGTCATCACCGGCAACGGATTATATAACTTATGTTTCCTTCTCGAACTGCTATAGTGCTATCTTCATTAATCTCCAGCTCCCAGGCCATACACCAATGTAAACCCATCTTCATTGACATAAGCTTCTCTCGTGTTCTTCTTCTTGACTCCATTGCAGACCCTTAACCATCTATTTCTCCTCCGTCCGCCGCAACCAAACAGGTTCCATCGTTGCTTCCATCAATCTGTCGTTCAGTCTCATCACTGCCATAGGAAGAGAGGCATCCTCTGTATAATCTTTATGACCTGCTCGAAGTTCTTCCATGCTTCACCGTTGAACAACACCTACTTCCACAGCAACAGCCTCCATTTCATCATCGATAACATCGTGCAATTCAGCAAAACCCAAACCAAATGCCGATTATGAACAGCTCAAGCTCCATCAAAAATACAGACCCATTAATCTTCTCTGTCCATTTCATCGATCACCATATCACTGCCATGCTCGATCAACAATAGCAACAACTCAACTTCTCTGCAGCTCAGCTCCATCCTCCCGGCTTCATCATGATCATTACGACCATCTCTGCTCATCAAGAACAGCTTCCTTCATCGTCGAGAATAACAGCAGCAACAGCTGAACTCTCCCGTGCCCTGTCATCAGTACCCGATCAGCCACCATCATTGCCATCTTCATCGTTAGAGTCAATGGCAGTGGATTCTTCATTCCCCCGACATTCAACATCAACCCTTCATAATCTACCCTCCAGTTCCATTACAGCAACGATCACTACTGCCAGTTTTGTAAACCACAGAAACATTCGCTTCAACCCCCTTCACTTCCATCATCGCCGGATACGACACCACAACATCTATGTTTCGTTTGCAGATTCTCCATCTCTGACATCACCATCACTGCCATTAATGGCAAGAACCCCTTAAACCCTAGCTAAGATCATTAAGCTCTCGACTGTTCTACATACCGTCCATATTCGCTTTCAGCATCACCACCAGTTGTCACCATCGTAAATGGCAGCAACCGCTTTCTTGTTCTGCTCTCAAACCCATTTACCCTGCTAACCTCAACACACAGCTGAACCAGTGTTGCTGTTCGGGAACACGATGAACCACCTGCTAGTCAAGTAAAGACGTGATACATCTTCCCTTAACTCGTTCTCGTCTGCCATCAAAATCCACGGCCAAACTCCATTCTTCTATGTTCTGTCACATCTCGATAATTTAAACAAACTTAAATTCCATTACCTATACATTTCTTCCACCAGCACACATGTGCGCTACCCTTGATGTGAACTCCATCTCTAACATAGCTGAGATATCATCATCAGACATTGTCAAGGTCAATCGCAATGCTACACCAAGAGCTGCAAGGTGGGACTTTGCAGCAATGAAGAAAGCAATGCTCAAGAAGCATATTTCAAGCTTAGAGGTACTTGTTTATGAACCTTAAGAATGAATGTATATTTCAAGCATATGAAAGCAAACATGAAGAACTGCATAATTTATTATGCATAACTTGTTTAACTGCATAAAATACGAACATTGTTTAACAGCATAACATCTTATGCAGATCCAAAAATTACTGCATGACCTGTTATGCATTGTTTAGAGTATCTGCATAACTTGTTATGCATATAAGAAGTGTTATTGTTTTTGTTAAGCATTCCCTGCGTCACTTATTGTTTTAATGCATAACATCTTATGCAGATCCAACATTGACAGCATGACAAGTTATGCATTGTTTAGGTTATCTGCATAAGTAGTTATGCATATAAAAGGGTTTTTACGCCTTCCATGCGTCACTTATTGTTTTAATGCATAACATCTTATGCAGATCCAACATTGACAGCATGACAAGTTATGCATTGTTTAGGTTATCTGCATAAGTAGTTATGCATATAAAAGGGTTTTTACGCCTTCCCTGCGTCACTTATTGTTTTAATGCATAACATCTTATGCAGATCCAACAATGGCAGCATCACAAGTTATCCATTGTTTAGGTTATCTGCATAAGTAGTTATGCATATAAAAGGGTTTTTACGCCTTCCCTGCGTCACTTATTGTTTTAATGCATAACATCTTATGCAGATCCAACATTGACAGCATGACAAGTTATGCATTGTTTAGGTTATCTGCATAAGTAGTTATGCATATAAAAGGGTTTTTACGCCTTCCCTGCGTCACTTATTGTTTAACTGCATAACATCTTATGCAGATCCAACATTGACAGCATGACATGTTATTCATTGTTTAGGTTATCTGCATAAGTAGTTATGCATATAAAAGGGTTTTTACGCCTTCCCTGCGTCACTTATTGTTTAACTGCATAACATCTTATGCAGATCCAACATTGACAGCATGACCTGTTATGCATTGTTTAGGTTATCTGCATAAGTAGTTATGCATATAAAAGGGTTTTTACGCCTTCCCTGCGTCACTTATTGTTTTAATGCATAACATCTTATGCAGATCCAACATTGACAGCATGACAAGTTATGCATTGTTTAGGTTATCTGCATAAGTAGTTATGCATATAAAAGGGTTTTTACGCCTTCCCTGCGTCGCTTATTGTTTAACTGCATGACATCTTATGCAGATCCAACATTGACAGCATGACAAGTTATGCATTGTTTAGGTTATCTGCATAAGTAGTTATGCATAAAAAAAAAATTTACGCCTTCCTTGCGTCATTTATTGTTTAACTGCATAACATCTTATGCAGATCCAACATTGACAGCATGACCTGTTATGCATTGTTTAGGTTATCTGCATAAGTAGTTATGCATATAAAAGGTTTTTTACTCCGTCAATGCGTCACTTATTGTTTAACTGCATAACATCTTATGCAGATCCAAAATTAATTGAATGACCTGTTATGCATTGTTTAGGTTATCTGCATAAGTAGTTATGCGTATAAAAATTAATGCATTTGCTGATGATTGTTATTAAATCATGTTACAGTTTCAAGAGAACTTTAGAGATGAGTACAGTGTAATGGAGTTGGAACTCTGTGAACCAAGAGAACCAAGAAAAAGGTCAGCTATATTGGAACTCGTTGCAATGAATCTTGAAGAGAACAGGGACAAGTATGAAGAAGCATTTCAAGATGCGTTACAAATCATTGAAGAAGAGAAGTGTCCTGATAGTATTGAAGCAAGGTTTAAGATTATTCAAGCAAAGCTGAAATACATGAACAAGACTCAGGAGACATATAGACGGACTGGAGGAGACTTCAATTCTCAGATGTATGAATATGTGAAGATTTTGCTCATTGATTCAGGCATAAATGAGGTGCAAGAAGAGTCCTCAGGTGGCCCTAGCTTAAATCCATCATCAGCTGATACTATTGTCCCACTTTGTGAAAATTTTCCAAGGAATCAGACAAATGTTGAAGTAGTATCTTCAACTGAACCACCTACTCAAGAAGCATTTCCAGAAGTTACCAGACTTGATAGTCAAGAGCAAACTGCTAGTCAAGGAATCCAGTCTTCACCTTTCAAGTTCATGGACATGGAAAAAGCTGTTGATCTCTCCAGCTACAAGGAAATTGACACACCAGAGGAATTGGAGACAACACCAAATCTTGCAACAACTCAGGAAAGAATTGAAGCGCAAGAGAAAGATTTTTTGGATGGTGATGATGATGATGACATTATTTCAAAAACTGAGAAGAAAGCTGAAGAAAATGAACAACCCACATTTGATCTCCATATTTCACAAGGAGATGATGTTGGTGGACAACAACAGCAAGCTGTTGAGATGCCAGAAGAGACAGTCGCAGAAAAGCCGGAACAACTCGCTGTTGAGATGCCAAAAGAGCAATCCACAAAAAAAGCCGGAACAACCAGCTGTTGACATGGCCATTGATGAGGGAACATGTGATAAAGATCTAGAAGAAATTATGGAACCTGCACTGAAGTACTTAGAAGACCTGGAAGAAGAATTTGTTTCTGGAACAGAATTTGGGAAGAAGGAAACTATGAAGAAATACTTGAGAGAAAAGGATGGGGACCATGAACATAAATAAGGAACAAACCAACAAGGAAGAAAGGTAAGGAGAATCAAGGAAAGGACATTACAGCCAGTATACTACTCAAAGATTGTGAACTAGGGAAGCAGCAGAAGAACAAAGACAAGCCTGATGACAATAAAGTTCAAGAAGAAGAACAAAGACAAGCATGTACGTCTGTTGGCAGGCCATTCAGTAAATTACCTCCGCTGGAAACAATGACATGTTTCAAAGATTACAAAGATACAATAGAATCACCCATGATGAAAGTACTGCAGACATACTTTGAGCATGCCAACAGCCTGTAAGTATATATAAACTACCTCTATGCTTGTTTAAATAATAAATGCATTACAAGTTATGCTTCAAAACAACCCATGCATAATAAAAGAACCCATGCCACTAATTGTGTCTTCTATATAAATACTGTTTGGAGTATCAGAGACGGAGAAGACCCGTACTTATGGGATATTCGGATTCACGGAGATGTAATAACGCAGCTAATGAATAATGAATACCTAGAAGAACAAGTTATACGCTATTACAGTTACATGTTGTTCAAGAAGCGGAAAAATGAAGAGAATAATGTGAGTTTTCAACAGCAGTATGCGGAGTGTTCATTCATGAGGCCAGATGCTTGGGTAAGTCATCTCCCAACACTTTAACTTTTAAAACTATTTTGCTACATCTAAATTTGAACTGCATAACAAGTTATTCAGCATATTCTTACTTCTGCATAACAAGTTATGCAGCTAATTTTAACTGCATAACAAGTTATTCAGCTTTTTTTACTTCTGCATAATATGTTATAACCTAAATTTTTCTGCATAAGTTATGCAGTTAAATTTGAACTGCATAACTAGTTATGCAGTTAAATTTGAAATGCATAACATGTTATTCAGGATATTCATACTTCTGCATAACTTGTTATGCTGATAAATTTAACTGCATAACTACTTATGTCGTATTGTTTCCTACACCTGTTGTGCACCCTTTCAATGACAACCTCTAACCTTTTTTTTTGCAGTACTTTGTTAAAACTAGGGTCAATGATGGGATTGCCAAATTTGTTGAAGAATTCATCTTGAATATCCCTATCTCAGTTGAGAAAATGTTCATTCCAATGAACTATAAAACAAAGGAAAATCCTGCTGGTACACATTGGACATTGTTAGAGTATGACTTTTCAGAGGGTGAGTGGAACTTCTATAACAGTGTTTCAAGCTTTAAAGTTAAATGCAAGAATCAAGCTCTGATAATGGCAAAGGCTTGTATGCCTTATTTGATCAAAAGACATGACCAAATGAAGATATCTCCAGAAATTGTGGATATAAAGAGGGAACCTCTTATATACAAGGATATTATTTGCAAGAATGTTCCTGAACAAGGTCATCACCCAGACTGCCTCATATTTGTATGCTACTATATGAAGATAAGTATGAAATGTCAAGTCAGAGAGAAATGGCTGAAGTTGAAAAAGAAAGATGCAATAAAAAAAGCCAACAAGAAAAGAATAAGTCTGGTATTGAAAATGCTGACAGATCCAGTTAACAGTTGGAAGATAGATGCAAATGAAGACGTCTGGGATGCAATTGCTCAGCAATATGATTAAGTTGTGTAATTTTATGCATAATGTGTTGGTATGAAGCATGTCTAAACAATTTATATAACTTTCGATTTTTTTATATATTCATATATCAATGCTTTTTCCAGTGCTTCTTATATATATTTGCTACAATCTTATTTCACAAAAATTAGAAAAACTGTACTATCATAATGGATAATAAGTTATGCATCTTCATAAAATAATGCATAACAAGTTATGCATATTCAAAAATAATGCATTTTCTATTATGCATTTAAGAATAAAAATGAATAACGTTATCTTATAAAAATGATGCATAACCCGTTATGCATCTTCATAAAAATAAATGCATAACTTACTATGCATCTTCAAGAAATAATACATAATAAGTTATGCATTAGATGCATCTTCAAAAATAAATGCATAACTTACTATGCATCTTCAAGAAATAATACATAATAAGTTATGCATTAGATGCATCTTCAAAAATAATGCATAACTTACTATGCAATAACATTATCTGATATAAGCAGAAAAGAACAGTGAAAAAAGAATTATTTTTTTTTCATAAAAACCAATACAAAATGAAAAAGTACTTGTTCATAAAATCCCATACATAAATTAAAATAAAGAAAAATGAATTAGGTTCAAACGTAAAACTAAGCTTGAAGAAACCAACAAGTTAAATTCTCTCCCTTAACTTCCCTTAGGCTGCTTCAGCGGCTTCTTGTAGCGGGTAGGATTTGTGCAAGTTTGCTTGTTGTGATGACCAATCTCAAAACAATTACCACATCGAATAGATCTCCTTGGAGACTTCTCGTAACTGCTCAAATGTCTATTAGCTGGTGGTCTCCCATGCGCCCTCCTAACATCAGGCACATCGATAATCTGATTACCTTCATAAACTCCGGGCCTGTTGTAATTTGGAATAGGATGAATGGCATTGTTGTAGGTATTATTGAAGTATGAAGTAGTGAAATAAGTTAAAACAAGTTAAAATTGTTTAGAGTATCTGCATAAACTGTTATGCATATAAAGTTATGCCTTCCCTGATGAGTGTTATTAAATCATGTTGCAGTTTTAGGAGAACTTTAGAGATGAGTACAGTGCAATGGAGTTGGAACTCTGTGAAATCGAAACTAAAAGATTGAATCGAAAAGATCTGCATTGATCGTAAATTCAAAAACAAGCTTAAAATATTTAAAAATCCATTCGAAAAACTAAATAAAGCTTCGGAAACCTAAAATAATAGATCATAATCTTACAGAAACTAAAACATAGAATCGAATCAAGATTAAACAAAAATCAGAATCAAGATTGGAATAAAAACGAACGAACCTGAAGCTTTGCTGAGTAAATTGAATCTCTCTCGGTAATCAAGGACAAGTGAGGCTAAAGCTTGTTGAGTAAATTAAATCAATCTCTCGATAATCAATCTCTCGAAAATAAACAGGATTTTGAAACTGAAAGTGAGGCTAAACTGGGAAATAAAAAAGAAAATAAACGAATTTTGAAAACTCTGGGCCTGCAAATAATTTGTTGGCTGCTTTTGGGTGCGCCCGTGAGATTTTGTGAGGGTGGGTTTCACAGTAGGAAAATGTGTATGAATGGGTCTCCCTGTAGTTTTCACTTCAACAAATGTATGCGAAACATAAATCCCATATTAAGCCCATGTTTTAAACAACGGACTCGGTACCTCCAACCCATTAAGTTCATTAGCAGTTGTGAAAATTATGAACTGATGAAATTTCTCTTTAGCTACGGATGGCCAACAATGTATTTTGGACGAACTTCGAGCGTTCGATATGCCCACGCGACTGCCCGAAGTGGTTTACATGCGATGACAATTCTACCTCTTTTGTGGTCAATTGGACGATTTCTTGTTCTTTTCGGGAATAAGCTCCAAATTCCCATAAAATATAAAAGAAAGCTAATAATACAATTTCACACGAAAACTAGCTAAGAAAGCATAATCAATCGATACTAAGAGAGGTGTTTTAAACCATCTACCAAATTCCCCCACACTTAGACTTTGCTAGTCCTCGAGCAAACAAAACGAAACAAAATACAACAACGCCATGTCATCGAGGATACGGTTACTCTTAGCATGAATAACATGCCTTTAAACCTTAGGTGTCCCCAGTGGACGAGTTATAGTCTCGTGAGGGTTTACGATAGATATACCCACAAAACCTTTAAGCCAAAAAGATTAACAAACAATTAGCCATTACTCCCCGGCAGGGGCGCCAATTTTGACGAGCGTCGTTTACTCAACAAAATAATAAGATATTTCCCACTAATTAAATAATAATATAGTGGTAGTAAGGATCGTTCCCACGAAGAGTAATGCAATTGATATGTTATCTAAATCAGCGAAAATATAATAGAAGGATAAAAAGGATAATAAGATAAAGATGATGAAGAAATCCTTCGCCATTACTAATTGTTAACTCATCATTGTACCTGTGTATCTCTTGTTAGAATCAATTGTCACCAATCGTAGAATAGCAGGTCTGCTTAGCTATCCCCAAACCTCTTTGTATCACCGGATACAGAAGCGCTCGATTACCGGATTCTATTCAAAAGAACCACCTTGAGGTTCGCTTACAAGATGTAATCCCCCGAACGCATTTAGATTTATGAATATAGGTTTGATCCCAGCAGTTAAACACGGTACGCTCGGTCCACTTACTGGTGTTGTCTTGACTCGCAATTGCTCCACAGAGCCCCTCCGCAAGGTCTTGCGATTTCTACTTGTGTAGGAGATAAGCGACAATTACGGATCGACTCAACTCTCTACTAGCATTAGAATGATTAATAGACTAATCTAGTTGCGCACCCAAACCAATCTAAGAATCAATCATAAACCTTCAATATAGTAAAAACAATTCACAATGATTAACTTTAAAACTTGAAACAAACTTGTAAATAATTGAGCTTCACAATTAGAACTTTGAATTCATCCTTAACAATAAAAAGAACAAAGAAAAGAGATAGTTCTCCCCCTGAGGGGGAGAAAAACGGTGAAATGAAGATATCCTAAATTGTCTCTAAGCTTCCTATATATAGAGTTTTGTAACCTCTTCTTGAAGAAAACTAGAAAACCTAACTAAAATAGGAAAGTGCACCCCCTTATTGTGCCCCGTGCATCACACCCCGTGCAAAGTGCAAACTCCTCCCAAAACTTGAAATAGCCGCACCCTAATTCTAGTCGTGTAAAACGGCTAGAGACTATTGGGCTTGCATTCAACTGTCAAGATCCAGCCCACTTGGAAGCTTAACCGTTAGTCATGTGGAACTGACAGTGTAACCCTTCACGTTCACAGTAAGACGAAATACGTCTCATCTCAGCCTTTCATAGTCATCACCGGCAACGGATTATATAACTTCTGTTTCCTTCTCGAACTGCTATAGTGCTATCTTCATTAATCTCCAGCTCCCAGGCCATACACCAATGGAAACCCATCTTCATTGACATAAGCTTCTCTCGTGTTCTTCTTCTTGACTCCATTGCAGACCCTTAACCATCTATTTCTCCTCCGTCTGCCGCAACCAAATAGGCTCCATCGTTGCTTCCATCAATCTGTCGTTCAGTCTCTTCACTGCCATAGGAAGAGAGGCATCCTTTGTATAATCTTTATGACCTGCTCGAAGTTCTTCCATGCTTCACCGTTGAACAACACCTACTGCCACAGCAACAGCCTCCATTTCATCATCGATGCCATCGTGTAATTCATCAAAACCCAAACCAAATGCCGATTATGAACAGCTCAAGCTCCATCAACAACACAGACCCATTAATCTTCTCTGTCCATTTCATCGATCACCATATCACTGCCATGCTCGATCAACAATAGCAACAACTCAACTTCTCTGCAGCTCAGCTCCATCCTCCCGGCTTCATCATGATCATCACGACCATCTCTGCTCATCAAGAACAGCTTCCTTCATAGTCGAGAATAACAGCAGCAACAGCTGAACTCTCCCGTGCCCTGTCATCAGTACCCGATCAGCCACCATCATTGCCATCTTCATCGTTACTGTCAATGGCAGTGGATTCTTCATTCCCCCGACATTCAACATCAACCCTTGATAATCTACCCTCCAGTTCCATTACAGCAACGATCACTATTGCCAGTTTTGTAAACCACAGAAACATTCGCTTCAACCCCCTTCACTTGCATCATCTCCGGATACGACACCACAGCATCTCTGTTTCGTTTGTAGCTTCTCCATCTCTGACATCACCATCACTGCCATTAATGGCAACAACCCCTTAAACTGAGCTAAGCTCATTAAGCTCTCGACCGTTCTACATACCGTCCATATTCACTTTCAGCATCACCACCAGTAGTCACCATCGTAAATGGCAGCAACCTCTTTCTTGTTCTGCTCTCAAACCCATTTACCCTGCTGACCTCAACACACAGTTGAACCAGTGTTGTTATTCGTGAACACGATGAACCACCTGCTAGTCACGTAAAGACGTGATACATCTTCCCTTAACTTGTTCTCGTCTGCCATCAAAATCCACGGCCAAACTCCATTCTTCTTTGTTCTGTCACAGCTCGATAATCTAAACAAACCTAAATTCCATTACCTATACATTTCTTCCACCAGCACACATGTGCGCTACCCTTGATGTGATCTCCATTCTAGAGTTTACACTTTCTTTCAGCAAATGCATGCGAAACATAAAGCCCATGTTCTAGACAACGGACTCGGTACCTCCGACCCATTAAGTTCATTAGCAGTTGTGAAAATTATGAACTGATGAAATTTCTCTTTAGCTACAGACCGCCAACAACGTCTTTTGGTCTTTGAAGCTGACACGAGCTTCGAGCGTTCGATATGCCCATGCGACTGCCCGAAGTGGTTTCCGTGCGATGACAATTCTACCTCTTTTGTGGTCAATTGGACGATTTCTTGTTCTTTTCGGGAATAAGCTCCAAAATTCCCATAAAATACAAAATAAAGCTAATAATACAATTTCACACGAAAACTAGCTAAGAAATCATAATCAATCAATACTTAGAGAGGTGTTTTTAAACACCTATCATCTCCTTTTATAGACTTTCAAGATCAAGGTTGCTTTGGATTTAAGCTAAGATATCTTTGGAACCAATCAATCAATAATCATTGTTAGATGAAAAACTTGACTTGAGATTAACATAGAAGAATATACACTCTGGTTAGGATGAACCATAACCGAACCGTGTATAATGCTTGGTTCGTGAAGGTTAGCCAAAACTAGCCAATTGAACAATAAGCTTAATCATTTTCATATAACACTTGTAAGAATTTTCTTGAATCGCACATATGATCAAACTATGCCTAGATAGTGTTTTTAGAGAGTTATTCAAACGTCGATTATCTAATAGATATAATTCGAATACATCTGAAAATATTCGACAGGTTAAGTATGTGTACCAGGTACATGTACTGTACCTGTTCGTGAATATTCTTGTCATAGTATGTGTATCCTTAAGACAAAAACGAGTTCAGGAACTCACATATATTTTCTGGTATGCGTACCTTATTTGGTTTTGAAACCAACAGATCTTTTCTGGTTTTCATACTAGGTATGCGTACCTTTCTTGGTTCACGAGTTCATAGACTTTTTATGGTATGGATACGGGGTATGCGTACCAAAAAGTCGCTGCCAAACTATAGCTACACCGCTACATGTACTGGGTACATATACTACGGCTCCGGACTTATAAAAGTTCTCCCAATATGTGAACTGGTATGCATATTGTCCTGTATCCAGATTACAGTAGTTCTATATCTAATTAATAATTGATTCGAAACATTCCCGAATAACATCAGTGACACATATCACTGTTCCAGGATATTTTCAAATGATTAAATCTTGAGTAATAATTAGGTCATAAGAAATAAATTGGATTTCACCAAATTCATCAAGTATGAACAAATGTTCTTAAGATTAGCATACGAGAACGATATTCAAGATAAACTTGACTCGGAATTTCTGTTATGCATATATTGTTTAATTTAGTTATGCGACAATGTCTCAAAGATAGATAGGTGAAAACTTGATAAATATGTGGTTCGGTCTTCACTCACCTTTTGTTGAAGAAGTTCTTCAGAGCTCCTAATCTTCTCCTTCAAACGGTAGAACACAGTAATATCCGATTCTCAACTACACACATCATAATCTGAGACTGACTAAACATAGATTAAAAATCAAGATATAGTTTTGACAACTAAATTTGACAACAAGCTTGAGATAGCAACACTTGTGAGTTCGACTGAGTAATGCTCTAAAAGTTCTCAAACTTTTACCTCAAAAGGAATATCAATGGGTACCCATAACCAAGAATCGAAATCGGACCCGGTATATTCGGGTCTAGTTCTGGGTCCTAAAATTGGATCCATCAGAAACTTAGGAACCGACATGTATTAAAAACGTGGGGGTACCAAAATACACCACCAACTTTTTCTTAGGCAACTTGTATAGAAAACTCAAATTCGATTCTGGGAGTTCAACTTAATGAATCTCAATCAAGAAAGAATATCCAGAGTTATATCTTTTTTCTCTCACAATCATAATGTTAATAGAGACAAGTCCGTGAATATGATTTATGTGTGAGAGTTCTTGGGTGATTCTAAAGATCAATTTACCAAGTAATCATTCAAGTGGTATACAACAAACAAGGATGGATGTATCTACGTTGATTGATTAACACACAACCTGTGATATTTCAGTTATAAAGATATACAATATAATGTGAAAAAGAAATAACACAGACACCATAAGTTTTGTTAATGAGAAACCGCAAATACAGAAAACTCCGGGACCTAGTCCATATTGAACACCATATTGTATTAAGACGCTACAGACACTAGCCTACTACCAATTAACTTCGGACCGCAATCTAATTGATACTGAACTAAACCCTCCCACCAATTCAGTTCAGTCGCATTCCTTACGCCTCTTGAATCCCAGCAGGTATCCGCACAATTGATTCCCTTAGCTGACGTCACACCAACTAAGAGTTGCTTCAACTCAATTAAAGACATTAAACCAATCTGCCTCCCACATATAAGCCTATATGTGATTTCATTTGCGATCAAAAAGTTTGATCAAGGTGATGAAAATCAATAGTAATAGATAGTCTATCTAACTCAAAATCCGGACTTATGCAACTCGAAGTGCAACCTAGATTATTATTCACCTCACAAGTATAAAAATTATGGAATCAACATGGTCTCAGACAAAGAGAACTTTGATGATTTCTATATATATTGTTCAAGTGAGCAGTTCAACAATCGAACAAGATCAGGATACTTGAGCTATCAAAATAAACAATAGATGGACCTGGCTTCACGAATCCCAATGAAGTCTTTGTGGTTGTTAAACCCTAAAAAGTATGAGGAAGACTCTAGTTACATCTAGGACACACAAAGAAAAGAGTTTCCGTATTTAACGATCCCAGTTGCTTGAAGTTCCCCTTTTATAGACATTCAAAGAATAGGTTGCTTTAGGTTTAATCTGAGATAGCTTTGGAACCAAGCAATTAATATCAATCGTTAGATGAATCTTTGAATCTGATTTACAGAACAATATATATAATCGAATATGGTTAGGATGAACCGTAACCGAACTGTGTATAAGACCACACTGATGAATGGTTAACCGAAGCTATCCAACTGAACTATAAGACTTAAATCGAAACACGATAAAGTGATATTGATGGTGGTCTTTAGTTTAGGTCGAAAATTGTAAAATTCTATCTACCTGACCCGGAAGTAATATACCTTGATATGTCTATATTCCGCAATGAATTTGAAGAATATATCAAAATATGATGAGTGCATATGCCGCTCTTCATATTGTATTGAAACTCAAGCTCCTAGATGAATTGTTCACTAGTATAAAGCATAATGAGTATTTAAGCTCCTAGTTGCATTATTCACTAATGAAATGGAGCCATTTAAAAGTGTTGAGTGCCTAAGCCTCTACGCTCATATATGTATTGAGCAGTTCAATATATTTATGTATATAAACTTTACTCAGAATGGTGCATGTAGCAACAATCCCAAAATATTCTATAAATTTTATCTTGCACCAACATTATTCACTAATGCATGTTCTGCCTAGTGTTTTCCTATGCTATATTCCCCAACCAAACTCTCAATATTGGCATGACATGACGATTAATATTCACTCGCAACGGAGTAGCATGAATCTCCCGAAGTGTCAGTATTGAGACCTGCATGAAAACACCCACACATGCTACACCACCCTCTGACAAAGAGATCAGCGCGTTCGCACACCTTTTAATTAAAAGTTGGCGCGATCGAACACATATTTATTCCTTAAAAGAAAATCTAGACTGTTAATGTTAGTCTCAGAAACGATCACAGCCACACAACTTGGCTACACGATTTAACAAGCATAGCTTACTCTTAATAGAACTAGGGAATCACCGTAGTGACCGTCGACGGGTCCCACTAGTGCCCTAGTCGATCGAGTCCCATCCCCTTAGCCACAAGCCCTTTGAACGCCGATCCCCAAATATGGGTGATCGCGATGTACAAAATAGCTCGAACGAGCTGAGACTGTTAAGAAGAGTCTCAAAACATATCACGACCGTCCAACTTTGCCAGCCTAGTTGGACGGCTTAGATCTTCCTACAAACGATTAAAGAAGTATTAGCGTGATCATTGGCGGCCCCACTTTCCCCTTGAACAATCGACTTGACAGCGGCAAGCCTATAGGGCGCTAATTCGATCGCCCAAACTCGAGAAAACGCGTGGTGAGCAAAGCCCTAATTTGGGTTGCGGCAATACACAGCTGTCGCAGATCGATCATGACCGTCCAAATTTTCCAGCCTAGTTAGACGGCTTGGATCACATCTCGAGCAACCAAAGAAGTGCCAATGCGTTCACCATTAGCCAAACTTCTACCTTGGTCGATCTACCTCTCCATGGAAAAACCGGAACATACCAAATCGTTTTCCCAAAGTAGCTTGAACGTGCTGCTTTGAAAACCCTAAAATTTCGTTTGCGGCAACACCCTACTGTCGCAAATCAATAACGACCATCCATCTTCGTCGTCCTAGTTGAGCGGCTTAGATTCAATCTCAAGCGCCACGAAGATGTCAGTGTGATCACCATTGACCCACCTATATACATAGATGACCGGCCTGTTTGAACAAGGGCTCGATGTCCCAGAACTCACGCTCAAAGAGGGGTTGGCTGGGCAGCTTGAAACCCTAAAAATAATAATTAGCGGCAGCGTTCAACTGCCGAAAATCATCTTGTTCGACCAACTTTGCTAGCTTGGTCGGACGGTTTAGATCGAATTCTAAGAAGCAGGAGGATGACGCCATAATCATTGATCATCCCTCTTCCAAGAGCACTGATCGACCAAGTGATGGCGGGTCCCTAGAGCCACCAAACGATCACCCAAGAGTGGTCGATCATGCTGCTTCCTTTAAGACAGTCATTTGCGACTTATTCAATCGAGCTCTAAAACAACGATGCTTCATACACATCGATTAGTTTGAGATGCTTAAAATAGATGCTTCACATGCATCGAATACATACGTATTTTATATTGGCCTCATAAACAACTTAGTTGTTCCACCTAATAGTACCATGCTATTCTCCGCGGGTCCCACGACTTGATCCACTTATTCGAGACATCAAACATGTCACAAACTTGGGGATGCTTACTAGGGTATTGGTCTGGCGGTTTACAGCGTGCGGCGTGCAACACGTCCATTACGAGAACATGACAGGAAAGACGGACGGTTAACAGTAGTGAGAGTGGTGGAAGAACGTGTGGTCAGTTTTCCCTCATAACGGAAACACGATAATCACTACCTTCCGCATGAATCCACTCCTCCACTCCTTCACTTCCTCCACTTCCTAAGAGATCAGGGTGCGCTCAATGACTTGTATAAATAGAATTTCAATCTATTTCGAAGAGCAGAACTGTTAAAGCACTACTAGGTCAAAATCGCATGCGTTGTTATCTTAAGTATGTTTGTCAATGTTAGTGATCAAAACTATAAGTCTTGATTTCTAGTCTCTTATAGCTAAGTCTCGGACTAGGATAGTAAGTGTAGTTGAGCTCAAGGACTTCATGGATATTCATCATACAAGTAGAATGTCTACTCAAGGAACCGGTGGAACTTCTCGACAAAAAGGTATGTGGAGACTTGAACTTATCTGTCACTCTAAAGTCTATCTATTGTATCTCCTACTCTTTGAGACAAAAGTCGTATGCTATACATATAGACTAGATCATACACATTTGGTATTTCGAGCCGAGTATACCTCGCTTATCTATATCTCGAAATATGTGTTGGTAAGCTTTTTGCTTCGACCAAGTTTATCTTTACCTAGTACGAAAGTCATGAATGTTTCAATCACTTTAAAAATTGCTTTGACGAGAAATAGGGTGACAACTATATAACGTCCTCTAAGAATGTTTCAATGATTGAAATGAGAGTTTAGATTACATAACCAATGTATTCCTTGAACCGAAGTTTTCGAACTTTGTTGATCAAGAGAACCGGAAGTATGGCAAGTGCCAAGTCCACGAACTGCCGAAGTTCTCAAACCCGAGAATTTCTGCTGGAGTTGACAAACTACTTGCATGAGCCAAGTCCGCGAACCCAGTCTGCGAACCGACGTAGTTCTCGAACCCGAAAATTTCTGCTGGAGTTTGTAAACTCTATCCGGTGTCTTAAGTCCGCGAACCTAGTCTGCGAAGTTGAGAAGGTTATATATCTAAAGATGATCTCTGAACTTAATTTTAAAATACTAAGGAATGCTTTTACAAACTGTGGCTATTAAAGTTCATGAACCAATTCGAGTGAATCAAATCATCTTTGCTTCAATTGTGTCTTGTGTAGTTACATAAGATTTCCTTGCAATTGAACAACTCTCTTAACTAGTTCATTTGAGACAATTGAACTAGTTATGGTGAAGAAGAACATGGTTGGTATGAAACGCTATATGTTTAACCTCTTTGGGTAGACTATTGTCGAACCAACAATGTACACGTTTGGGTGCGGTTAACAAACCTAGAAGCGTACAGTCATTTGTGTATGACAAGCTAAGTTTTCGATCTAACGGTTGAGAAATATTATCTTGAATCTAAATCAGGTTTTCATCTAAAGGTGAATATTGATTGCTTTGTAACTAAGGCAAAACCCTGATTTGAAAGGCTATATATAGGAGACATTTAGCATTGAGAAAACTATCCCCACACGTCTGTGTGATACTAGTTTCTCTGCTAGAGTCGATTCTCCTTTAACCTTTGGTTTTCTTCTTCTAAAACCAGGTTAACGACTTAAAGACTTCATTGGGATTGTGGAGCCAAACCGATACTACATTTATCGTAGTTGTGTGATCTGATCTTGCATATTCTATCATAACAGTACAATCATATTGATTGGCTTGAGATCGTGAGAGTTCTCCGATAGGCAAGATATAAAAAGTAATCACAAACACCTTCGTCTTATCGTTTGTGATTCCACGACATCTTGTTTCGTTACCATACGATTAAGATTGTTGTGAGATGATTGATTAATATAGGTTGTTCTTCGGGAATATAAGACCGGATTATCAATTGGTTCCTGATCACCTTGATTATTATCAAAAGACGAAACAAAAACTTTTAGGGTTTTTCTGTGGGAGACAGATTGATCCTTTGATAGACTTGAGTGTGTGAGACAGATTTGTTTATTGTTAAAGCCTGCGATTTTGGGTCGTAGCAACTCTTAGTTGTGGGTGAGATCAGCTAAGGGAATCAAGTGCGCAGTATCCTGCTGGGATCAGAGGCGTATGGAGTACAACTGTACCTTGGGTCAGTAGGAGACTGATTGGGGTTCAACTATAGTCCAGTTCGAAGTTAGCTTGGAGTAGGCTAGTGTCTGTAACGACTTAATACAGTGTATATTCAATCTGGACTAGGTCCCGGGGTTTCTCTGCATTTGCGGTTTCCTTGTTAACAAAATTCTGGTGTCTGTGTTATTTCAATTTCCACATTATATTGTTTTATCTTTATAATTGAAATAATACAGGTTGTGCGTTAGATCAATCAATTGGAGAATCCGACCTAACGGTTGTTGATTGATATTGATTGACACTTGGATATTGGTCTTTGGTACCATCCAAGTTATTCCTTGTATTTGATTAGTACTCGCAGTTTCTGTTTGAGGAAATAAAATCAAGAGAGAGATATAAACTCGTTGATATAATTTTAATTGATTGAGCCTTGTTGATTCTCTTGAAAGTATATTCGAGTTTGTCCATACAGATTGCTAAGCCAAATATTGATTGGTGTTGTTAGACCCCCGTTTTTTCAATTGGTATCAGAGCATGCAAACACGTTTAAGACCTTACAAGTCTGTGTTTGTAGCGATCTAACACTATGGACAAGGGTGTTATCTCTATTAACGTACCACCAGTCTTAGATGGCTCTAATTACTTGTGGTGGAAAATTGCTACGCGAGCTTTTCTTCAAGACGTGATTTTCAATCATGGGTATATGTTGTTAAATGCTGCAAAGCAAAATTTCGACGGGTTGAATGATATCATACATGCCATTACCCCAAATCTTCAGCACCATGTGTCTAATTGCACTCGGTCTAAAGATGCTTCGGATATCTTAGAAAACGTATTTGAAGGTAACTCTAGTGAAAAGGAATCCAGGCTTCAAAACCTTAATTCTGATTGGGAGAACCTTCGTATGGAAGATGGAGATACATTTGATGAGTTTAATCACAAAGTGTCTGAAATTGTTAATGCATCTTTTGCATTGGGTAATACTATTCCTGAAAAGGACATTGTGATGAAAATTCTCAGATCGCTGCCATCTAGATACGAGTCTAAGAAGCATGACATCGTTGAGGAAAATAACCTTGATAATCTTTCCAGAAATACATTGGTTGAAAAGCTAAAGATCTTTGATCATGAGCATACATCCAAAATCGGAAAGGATGTTACCTTTAAAGCACATAAGAACACTAAATTACTTGATAAGAGTAAAAGTGTTTATGTCTCTGAGGATGATCAGTCTGAGGGTGATTTTTCAGATGAAGATCTTGACAAATAAGTCTCCTTGATCACAAGACAGTTTAGGGATCTTCTATTGAATAGAAGTAAACGGTTTTCAAGAGACAAACCTAGGTCATCGGATAAAGCTCACAATCGTGTTCCTCCTAAAAACAGGGATGCTGACGAGGCTGATGACGAGGATATGCCACAGTGATTTAAGTGTAAAGGTTTTGGTCATTTTGCAAACGAGTGCCCAAATCATATAAAATACAATGGTAACAAAGGTCTTGCTGTAACACTTGATGAGATGTCTGAGATCTATGATTCTGATGAAGATAGGAAATCAAGTGTCGGTCTTCTATGTGAAAATATTGATTTTGATAACTGTAGCAATACATATATCAATCTTTATGGTTTCGATGAAGATAAGAAGCCAATCATGCTGGAAGAATCAATTGACGCAACCTTTGGAAACTCTGTCTGTAATGTTTCAGGATCTACCTTGTGTTTAGCTGCAGTCGCACCACAGATGCCTGATTATTATCCAAGATTGACGTGCTCGTTTTGTTCTCAAAAGGGTCATGAACTATCAAGATGTTACAAGTAAAAGCATCAATTGAGGCACGCCAACAAACTTCAACGAAGAGCGAATCAGTTAGCAAGGAAGCTTAAACTTGCTCAGAAGACCACTGAGGTATGTAGGATTTTATCTTCGTCTAAGAAGTTAGTTTCCAAATACAAAACAAGACCATTTGAGAAGAAAGTATGGTCAAATCGCTTTGATAGACAGAAGTCAGAGGATTCCTCTCATGAGGAAAATGGTGAACAAATCATTGTTCACCACAACACAAATTAATTGTGTTGCTTGGTAAATCTTGTCTCATGTGCCTGTTCAAAAGAGACAAGGTTGTGAACGCACAGCATTTAGAAAAAGTTTTTCTTAGGTTTATTCTTTTATTTCTATCAAAAAAAGGAAGGGTTACTTTCGAAAACTATAATCTTTATAGGGTTTAGAGTTGGACGTCCACGAACTTGTTTAAAGGTTTCGAACCCTACATTCCCTTTTCCTCTTTGATATTCTTTATATTCCAAGACTGCTTGTAGAGATTGTGAATTCCAATCACAAAAATCAGTTGGTTATAGTTGTTCTCATAAGCATCATGTCTTTGGATGTAAAGGATGTCAACATGATTGTTAAGCCATCAATCAAGGAAAAAGAAAAATCTCCAGTAATTCCGTCCTTGAAAAGAAAAAGGAAAAATACAAGAAAGCCAATGGCTGTCCCTTCTAACTCTCAGAAATTTTCTGATGTTCTTGATGAGTTGAAGGAGGTAAGAAAGGAGATTCGTGATATAAAATCTTGCATTTTAAGATCTCTGGAAATTCAGAAAGCCCTGGTTCGACATCATCAACCAAGAAGGTTTGTTGATATTAACTCCTATCTTCACGAACCTTATGTACCAATGGCTGTTGAAGACAAGGAGTTCGGGAATGATAAAGAATTTCTCAAAGACATTGTTGCCTAGTATGTTTTCTTTTTGGCTTAGTTGGAAGAATAACTAGTGCTTTGAATAGAGATGATTGTGACTACACATAGCTATTATTTTCATCTTATTGGTTTTAGGTTTTTTGGTTTAAAATTCTAAAATTATTTGGAGGATGATGTGTTGCAATATTTTTGATTTTGTTATATTGCAACTTGCTATGGGATATTTGTTTTTACGTCCATGAACTTTGTTGTCCCATATTTTGTCAAAAGTAAAGTCGTTCATGATCGGTATTCATCTATTGGTTTAAGAATGAATAGACTTTTGACATATACAAAAGTTAAGTCTATATTGTCAACCCTTGACGGAAGATAGGTTAAAATCTTTTGTATCCAAGGATTATTGCTATTGTATATGCTTGTGCAAAAAGAATGAATCCTTGTGTATTCCACGGTATAGATCTTCATTGATCCATCCTTTTTGTATTACCGTGAGGCTATGTAATGTGTCTTATGTTGAGAACGATACGACTAAATTGATTAATTTTTTATTAGCTCGGTTGATTGTTCCGTAAGATACTTTATGTTGAGCATTTGTGAACTAAATTAATCATCTTGTTTGGTTATTTATTTATTGCTCCGTAAGTTCTCTTATGTCGAGCAAAACAAATTACAATTAAATTAATTAAATTTGTGATTAGTTTGATTGTGTATTCCAATTAGATTAGTTATGGGATCTCTTGTAATTAGTCTTGTTGAGTTTTCATATATTCCATGAGTTTTTCTTGTGTTGAGTTTATGAACGACTATCTTAATCATTTGAAAATGGTTATGTTAGTCGTTGCTCCGTAAGTTTACTTATGTTGAGCACAATTAATTAAATTGATCACTTTTGTGGTTAATTTGATTATCTATTCCAATTAGATTATTCATGGGTTTACTTATGAATAATTTGATTGAGTTTTGGATATAAAAATCATTCTCATGATTTTGGTGTCCAATAAAATCCTTCGTTTCTCTTGAAATTAAGGTCGCTCATTGTTGTTCCCTTGGGAATGGCATCAAATGGGGGAGAATTCTTTTGAACTTGTGCTTGATGGTCATATCTTGAGGGGTGTGCGGCTGTGGAATTTTAGAGGGGTTATCTTGTATATTTAAACTCCTTGATGAATGTTGTTAGCTTTGGCTATATGATTGCATCTGAATAAGATGATGTGTGTTTCTTTCTCTCGGGCATGAAATGTCTCTTACGAAAATTTCATTATGGTCCCGTTCTTGTTGTAGTTGCAGGAAATCCCACAACACACCCCTTGTATTATCATGACTATAATTTTTAGATCTAAACTTATTTGATATGAAAATAAAGATAAAGATAATGAAAATAGAAAATAACACACAAGATTTACGTGGTTCGATCAAAATGATCTACATCCACGGGGTTAGGTTTCACTATGATCATTGAATTACATATGAATTACATTGAGACTCCATTAATGAGTATTTGGAGCTCTCTCCCTCTCTGTGGTTTTTGGGCAAGAATAAGAAGATAATAATAATACAAGTTACTTTTCTCTCTCCTACCTTTCTCTTTATATAGGATGCTACCTAGTGGATGACAGTTCATATACATCTAAGATTTCCCCTAATTTCGGATCTGGCTTGCGATGATCTCGCAAGCTTACAAATGTTAATTTCGCAGATCTTCTAATATTCGCAAAGTTATTACATTTTTCTTATGTTTAAGCTAATATCACCTATTGTATCGTTTCTCAAAGTGTTATGCGACATTTTTGTAATGCGTTGTTAAGAATTTCGCGAGCGTATTGTTGTCGCGAAATTCTGATCCTACATCTTGCCTCTTTTTTCTTGAATATTGCTTGAAGAGCGATCTTCAGGAAAAAAATCCATTGTTGTAGTTGTTGGAGTAGTCTTTGATCTTTGTTGATGAAGGAACGAGCGAAAGAATACTGGATTTGAAAAGTACATACTTGCCTCTATTCTTTTGTGAAGTTCCGGAATGTTGAGAAGTAAATAAGAAGTATCATCTTTTGAAGTATGCGAAGTATGAAGTATCCTTGAAGAAGTATAAGAAGTATGAAGTATCCTTGATGAAGTATAAAAAATATTCAATTCTCGAAATGTAAGAAGAATCCGTCCTTGAATGAGAATAATAAGTATTGCCTCTATTCATGCGAAATTATTACTCCATTTTTGGTGATTCTTGCCGAGAAGATAAAGAACATAAAATGTTTTCTTGGTAATCCATAGTTGCCTCTGTTCTTTATCTATGAGGGTAGAATATTTGAGAAAATGTTGAATGTGCGAATTGTTTCTTTATTCTCATCTTTCCTCTGTCTCATGTTTTGTGCTCATGCGATAGTATAATCTCTTCTAGTTGCTTATAATTGTGTGAAATAATTGAGCGAAATGATCATATCATTCGCAATAATCACATTCTGCGAAATAATCACATTCTGCAAAATTCTGACACATTCTGAATAATCCTATGAAACTATGAATAATCCTACGAAATTCTGACACATTCTACGAAATTCTGAATAATCCTGCAAAATTCTGACACATTCTGCGAAATTTTGAATAATCCTGCGAAATTCTGAATAATTCTGCGAAATTTTGAATAATTCTGCTAAATTCTGAATAATTCTGTGAAATTCTGAAAAATTCTGCGAAATTCTGAATAATTCTGCGAAATTCTGAAAAATTCTGCGAAATTCTGAAAAATTCTGCGAAATTCCGCGATATTATTACGAAGTTCTGCAATATTATTCCGTACAGTTTTGTAAAGTACTTGTGCGAAATAATGCTTATGTGATGATTATGTTATGAAATGTGTATGCGATGTTTATGCTATGAAATGCTTATGCAATGCTTTTATAATGCGAGTATGATGTTTGTATGATGAGAATGCTTATCTATTGCAATGTATAACTAATGTTTGTGTTACTTAGCTCATTTTGAACGCTAAAATTGATGTAACTTTAAATTGCCTCCATTCTCCATTTCTCTGGCTTTTTCTTTAGTGTATGCATTCCTCTTCGTGTAGTTATTGTTCCTTACAAGTTCTTACTTGTGTTTCATCTTTCCTTTTTCTTGCACTATTAGTATCTCGTAACATTATGATCATAATATCAAGTCTGCGGCATTTTCACTGCCTCAGTTTCATTTCCATGTACATATTCGCAAGCTTGTTTGCTTACATATAATCATTCTCGCAAGCTTACTTTCTTACTCATTTTCTTATGTGGTCTTATTTTTCCTTCCTAGTTAAAGGTATTATTATTCCACCTCTTGTCATTGCGACAAAATCGCAGGACGTCCTTGCATTTCCATTCAAAAACCCATTGATCTTGTCTTAACTTTTTCTTTTGTATTATTGCCTCTTCAGGATTGTTGCGACAATATGACAGGCCTAAATATTCTTGCGAAAATAAAGCCCCGTGACATTTCCGTCTTGCGACGAAATCGCAGGACGTCTTCACACTTTCATGTAATGACCCATTGATCTCGTCTTATCTTTTTCTCTAGTATTATTGCCTCTTCAGGATTGTTGCACAAATATGAAAAGCCTTAATACCCTTGCGATTAAAAAGCCTCATGACATTTGCGTCTTAAGACACTTATCAGCTCCCTAATGGAGGGTGCCGCCCTTATCTCCCCCCTGGTTTCCCCTTCAAGGAGGCGTACTTCTACCATACAAGGTTAGCTCCTCCCATCCGGTCTTAACAATAACCAGTTGTTTTCGCAGCCTCTTATCCCTTTTACCTATAGGGCTTATGGTTACGAGACTGCACCCTAAGTTGGGTTTTCTTCGGGACGAGTGCAGTATAAGCCAAGACTTATCAAGAATGGAAAGGAAGCTTCAAACGTCCTTAGCACTCTTGACTCAATCGTGTACCTCGGCGCCTTGATCAGATTCTGCACACCTTGGGAGAGTCCTTATTACCTTAGTCGCCCAACCTAAGTCATATGCTTAGGCTGAGAATCCAAGGTGCCTCTCCCTGATGGGCTTTATTGACCCCAAATCTCCATGAATCAGGTTCCAGGGGCGGTGTAACCTCTTCCCTGAGTCATGCTACATGTACCCCCTTCTATGACGTACTTTAGGTCTTACATTTTCCTCTTGCGAAATTTTATTCGCGAACTAGGGTGTACGCCATAAAGGTTAGCCCCATTCTAATCTTAGATTTTTATGGATCTTAGATTGTCTCTTGCGAAATTTTCGCGTTTCTTTGTTCTTTTATTCTTTCATTCATTCTTTCATTCTCATAATATCATATCATTTAAAGCAAAGTAAATATTCAAGAGAAATTCTAATACATTATAATTCTGAAATCTTTGTAATTCTGCGATTGTTTAGCATTTTGTAAATCAAATCAAAAAAAAATTGTATTCTCTGTAAAATAAATATTCTAGAGAAACATATAAATTAAATTTCTCAGTTTTCTGTAATATTGAAATCTCGCAATCTTTGTAATTTTGAAGTCTTTGTAATCTTGAAATCATAGTAATCTTTATAATCTTTGAAATCTTGAAATCTTGAAATCTTTGTAATCGTGCGAACGAATCGCTTTTTTTCAAATCAAATCAAAAATCTTTATATTCGTTCTTAGTATAAAGTAAAATGTTCAAGGAAGTGGTACTTATATTTCATGTGAGTCGTTGTTGTTGTCAAAGAAGTGAATAAATGCCTTGAAATGTATGAATTTCGCGCAGCAAAAAGAAGTGTGAGAAGTGAGACTTGAACCCTTGATCTGCTTCTTGGATTTTCTCGCACCATACCAACTGTGCTAAGCCTCTTTTGCGAAATAATCAAAGTTCTTGCGAAGTAATCAAATTCCAACTGTGTAAGAGGCAATTCTGTATAAATTTCGCATAATAAAAATAAACATGCGAGAAGCAAGAATTGATCCCGCGACCTGCTGCTTGCATTCATGCTTGCTGACCGACTGTGCTAACCCTCTCTTGCGAAATAATCAAAGACTGTGCGAAGTAATCAAATATCAACTCTGCGAAATGAATATTTGTGAAACAAAAATTATTTGGTCGCAGGGAGAATCGAACCCATGTCCTCTAGTTTGCATACTCCTTCTCTGACCATCTGTGCTACTTGTTGCTTGCGAAAGAAACACACAATGATGTACTTTAATCCATTTTTTCGCCTTTAGGATTTCAAAAATGTGCGAAAAATTAAGCTTGATGAGGGATTCAAACTCGATTCTTACAACTCACTATAGCGAAGCTTGACCAACTGTGCTACCTCTTGTTTGCGAACTAATGAAACAATATTGCGAAATTATTCATTTTATCGCTATCTGTAAACCGAAGAAAACTATGCTCGCAGGGAAGTTCGAACTTGCGACCACGAACGTACATATTGTTCTCTTGACCAACTGTTCAAGAATATCTTTGCGAAATAAATGCACAATGTTTTTCTCTTATTCTTTTATACTCCCATGCAAATGAGAAGAAAATGAAAAATATGTGTCTCTATGAAATTCGAACCCGTGACCTATCGCTTACTCGCTCCAGCTCAAACCATCTGTGCGAATTTCTGTTTGTGATAGAAATTGCAGCATCTGCCTCTTATCTTTTCTTCGTCCTTCCTTAACTTCTTTCACATTTGCCTTCTTCTCCTGAACATGAAAATCTTCCACTGAAACTTCCATTTTCTCCTTAAATTTCACCATAACAACTAATTTTTTTCTCTCACTCTTTTTATGTCTTTGAATTGTTGATGATCTTTACTCCCTGAAAGTGTGATTTCTTCCATAAAATTTCCATTTTGAACCTAAATTTTGTAGATCTAGAAAAATATGAACAGTAGCTAATCTTCATGAAAATTTCTTGAATCAACAAGTTACAGGAAGGATAAATCCTTTACTCGTTCCCTGTTTCTAGCGCCATTATGTAGTTGCAGGAAATCCCACAACACACCCCTTGTATTATCATGACTACAATTTTTGGATCTAAACTTATTTGATATGAAAATAAAGATAAAGATAATGAAAATAGAAAATAAGACACAAGATTTATGTGGTTCGATCAATTTGATCTACATCCACGGGGTTAGGTTTCAGTATGATCATTGAATTACATATGAATTACATTGAGACTCCATTAATGAGTATTTGGAGCTCTCTCACTCTCTCTGGTTTTTGGGTAAGAATAAGAAGATAATAATAATACAAGTTACTTTTCTCTCTCCTACCTTTCTCTTTATATAGGATGCTACCTAGTGGATGATAGTTCATATACAGCTAATATTTTCCCTAATTTAGGATCTGGCTTGCGATGATATCGCAAGCTTACAAATATTAATTTCGCATATCTTCTAATCTTCGCAAAGTTATTACATTTTTCTTATGTTTAAGCTAATATCACCTATTGTATCATTTCTCAAAGTGCTCTGCGACATTTTTGTAATGTGTTGTTAAGAATTTCGCGAGCATATCGTTGTCGCGAAATTCTGATCCTACACTTGTACCTTTGCTTATTTTATTGACAAAAAGGGGGAGAATTAATATGTAGTTCACAGTAGAAATACATAAGATTTTCGGATCATTGTGTAAGGGGGAGTGGTTTTCATGTGAGATGGAGTATTTACTAAGGGGGAGTGATACATATCACCATAGTATTATTGTTGAAGTTGTGATACAATTGGACTTTGACACTGTATAAAAAAGATCGAGACCGATTCTTTCTCATTGTTATACCTACGGATCTTCAACAACGGTGATGCTAAACTTACAACCTTTGGGATCATTGGAGTACTTGGAAGTGCCGAAGATTTCGAGAAATGTTGAAGATTAGACATGTGGAATATGAGCTACTAAAGTTTCATTATCTTTTTTGTATTCCATATGTATTGATAGTTTTTTACTAAAATTGACAAAGGGGGAGATTGTTAGAGCACTGCTCGGTGAAACTCGCATGCGTTGCTATCTCAAGCATGTTTGTCAATGTTAGTGATCAAAACTATAAGTCTTGATTTCTAGTATCTTATAGATAAGTATCGGACTAGGATAGTAAGTGTAGTTGAGCTCAAGGACTTCATGGAGATTCATCATACAAGTAGAAGATCTACTCAAGGAACCGGTGGAACTTCTCGATAAGAAGGTATGTGGAGACTTGAACTTATCTGTCACTCAAAAGTCTATCTATTATATCTCCTACTCTTTGAGACAAAAGTCGTATGCTATATATATAGACTAGATCATACACATTTATTTCGAGTCAAGTATACCTCGCCTATCTATATCTCGAAATATGTGTTGGTAAGCTTTTCGCTTCGACCAAGTTTATCTTTACCTAGTGACCAAAGTCATGAATGTTTCAATCACTTTGAAAATTTCTTTGACGAGAAATAGTATAACAACTATATAACGTCCTCTAAGAATGTTTCAATGATTGGAATGAGAGTTTAGATTACATACCCAATGGATTCCTTGAACCGAAGTTTTCGAACTTTGTTGATCAAGAGAATCAGAAGTATGGCAAGTGCCAAGTCCGCGAACTCAGTTCGCGAACTGCCGAAGTTATCAAACCCTAGAATTTCTGCTGGAGTTGACAAACTACTTGCGTGGGCCAAGTCCGCGATCCCTGTCCGCGAACCGGCGTAGTTCTCGAACCCGAGAATTTCTGCTGGAGTTTGTAAACTCTATCCGGTGTCTTAAGTCCGCGAACCTAGTCTGCGAAGTTTAGAAGGTTATATATCTAAAGATGATCTCTGAACTTACTCTTAAAAGACTAAGGAATGCTGTTGCAAACCGTGGCTATTTAAGTTCATGAACCAATTCGAGTGAATCAAATCATCTTTGCTTCAATTCTGTCTTGTGTAATTACATAAGATTTCCTTGCAATTGAACAACTCTCTTAACTAGTTCATTTGAGAAAATTGAACTAGTTATGGTGAAGAAGAACATGGTTGGTCTGAAAATATATATGGTTAACCTCTTTGGGTAGACTATTGTTTGGGTGTGGTTAACAAACCTAGAAGCGTACAGTCATTTGTGTATGACAAGCTGAGTTTTTGATCTAACGGTTGAGAAATATTAGCTTGAATCTAAATCAGGTTTTCATCTAACGGTGAATATTGATTGCTTTGTAACTAAGGAAAAACCTTTATTTGAAAGGCTATATAAAGGAGACATTTAGCATTGGGAAAACTAATCCCCACACGTCCGTGTGATACTAGTTTCTCTGCTAGAGTCGATTCTCCTTTAACCTTTGGTTCTCTTCTTCTAAAACCAGATTAACGACTTAAAGACTTCATTGGGATTGTGAAGCCAAACAGATACTACTTTTATCGTAGTTGTGTGATCTGATCTTGCATCTTCTATCATAACAGTAAAATCATATTGATTGGCTTGAGATCGTGAGAGTTCTCCGATAGGCAAGATATAAAAAGTAATCACAAACACCTTCGTCTCATCGTTTGTGATTCCACGACATCTTTTTTCGCTACCATATGATTAAGATTGTTGTGAGGTGATTGATTAATCTAGGTTATTCTTCGGGAATATAAGATAGGATTATCAACTGGTTCATGTTCACCTTGATTATTATCAAAAGACGGAACAAAAACTTTTAGGGTTTTTCTGTGGGAGAAGATTGATCCTTTGATAGACTTGTCTGTGTGAGAAAGATTTGTTTATTGTTAAAGCCTGCGATTTTGGGTCGTAGCAACTCTTAGTTGTGGGTGAGATCAGCTAAGGGAATCAAGTTTGAGTATCCTGCTGGGATCAGAGGCGTAGTGAGTACAACTGTACCTTGGATCAGTGGGAGACTGATTGGGGTTCAACTATATTCCAGTCCAAAGTTAGCTTGGAGTAGGCTAGTGTTTGTAGCGGCTTAATGCAGTGTGTATTCAATCTGGACTAGGTCCCGGGGTTTTTCTACATTTGCGGTTTCCTCGTTAACAAAATTCTGGTGTTTGTGTTATTTCAATTTCGGCATTATATTGTTTTATCTTAATTTATAATTGAAATAATACAGGTTGTGCGTTAGATCAATCAATTGGAGAATCCGACCTAACGGTTGTTGGTTGATATTGATTGACACTTGGATATTGGTCTTTGGTACCATCCAAGTTATTCCTTGTATTTGATTAGTACTCGCAGTTTCTGTTTGAGGAAATCAAATCAAGAGAGAGATATAAACTCGTTGATATACTTTTAATTGATTGAGTCTTGTTGATTCTCTTGAAAGTATATTCGAGTTTGTCCATACAGATTGCTAATCGAAATATTGGGTGGTGTTGTTAGACCCCCGTTTTTTCAAGAACACAAGTGTTGTTAACACAGTATCCAGAAAACACACAGAACTGATAGCTTACATTATGCAAGCCAGTTACACATTCTGATACAAGTCATAAAAAGCCACACCTTCATAATTCAATATTTTTTATCTCAACACCTTCTTCGCTTCCCTCCCTAAGATCAACCCTTCTCCTTCACTTTGTGACCGAATTGAGTCTGGAACGACCATTTCTTGGTTTAGGCCAGAGTCTTACAGATTGATCTCTCGAATTTGAAAGTACTCCCATGCAGTGCATTGTTTAGGGTTTGAATTCGTTTCTCATCAACACACCCCAAATTTACCAAAAACCGTAGAATCAGTTTTTACCCTCAAACAAGTGATCAAATATGTCTATGGTGTTTTTCGAGATTATTCAAATGCATATTATCTCGGAGAAATAATTTAGGTGCATAAGAATTTAATCGACATGGTAAGTAGGTGTACAAGGTACAAACACTTAACCTGTTCGGGAACAGTTATGTCACAGTACGTCTACTGGTATGTAAACCTTAAGAAATAGACGAGTTTCGGATCCCACGGAATTTTTTCGGTATGCGTACTGGTATGGATACCATTTAAGCATATCCGAGTTCCGGAGTCCACAGAACTTTTGTGGTACATGTACCGGTATGGATACCAAACCGGTTTCGTAACTCACAGTTCCTTTCTAGTACGCGTACTGGTTTGGGTATCAATCTGGATTCACGAGTCCCAGACTTTAAAAGGTATGTGTACGAATATGCGTACTAAAAATTTGTTTGTCAACACACATCTACTCTGTTTCATGTACTGAGTACATGCATTACGGCTTCAGACTTATAAAAGTTTTTCCAGTTTGTAAGACTGGTATGTACATTGTCTTATATCCAAATCTACATAAGTTTTATGTTTCTCAAAATCGGTTCGAAACATTCCCGAATAACATCACTGACACATATCACTGTTCCAGGCTATTTTTGAATGATAAAACTTGAATCATGATTTTGATTTCGAATATTAAATTGTCCTTAACCGAATTTCATCAAGTATGAATAATGTTCATTAAGCTTAGTCATATTTCGAGAACTAATTACCAAGATAAACTCGACTCGAAATTCTTGATATGCTTATGAGTCTAATTAGTTATGCGACATCGTATCATAGATAGAAAGATGAATATAACTTGAGAAATAGGTTATTCGGTCTTCATTTACCTTTTGTTGAAGAAGTTCTCCAAAAGCTTCGGTTGATCTTCGCCCTCAAACGGTAGAACGCAATGATGATTTCCGCAATGTCCTTTTCTCAACTACACATCTATCCTAATCCGAGACTTAACTAACTGTAGAATAGAAATCAAGATATAGTTTTGACAACTAAATTTGACAATAATCTTGAGATAGCAACACTTGTGAGTTTAACTGAGCAATGCTCTAACAATCTCCCCCTTTGTCAATTTTAATGACAAAACTATCAATACATATGGATAAAAAATATAAAACTTAAAAGTCCTCGATTCCATCATGCTTGATTTCTTTGGTTTCTTCAACTCCTTGAATTCTTCGTTACTTCAAGTTGCAATGATTCTGAACGTGTTCAACTCAACATCGTTGTTGTTGAACATCCATACTGATATCAACTTTGAAAAAAAATATTCTCAATCGTCGTTATACAGAAACATAATATTATTATCTTCTCCAAAGCTCAATTATATCCCAACTTTGAAGTAATACTACGGTGATATGTTTCTCCCCCTTAATCAATACTTACATCTTTTGAATTATAGGTGAAACCTATATATCATTAGTTCACCCCCCCCC